>NC_090656.1:248114454-248361954 GCF_040937935.1 Hyperolius riggenbachi
CGGGCCGTCTACACCAGGACCTCAAGACACAGGAACAGCTTCTTCCCCTCAGCTGTCAAATCACTGAACTCTCTGGGCTCACTCCCATCCCCTACCACCAAAGGAAGAGCGGCCCCTCCTTAGGCCGCTGGCTTTACTAGATAGAATAGTCTTTCTAAGCATGCCTGCACTGAAGTACTCTTCTTTTTGAAAAGGGTTGTTATCCAATTACTTGTACCACATTGTATTTTGTTTTGATGTATTGCTATCTGTGGTGTGTGTCTTTTAATGTTTCTATGCCCTGCCTGTGCCAAGCCCAATTCCAGGCACGACCCAGTCGTGCCTGGCGAAAAATAAATTCTGATTCTGATTCTGATTCTGATTCTGAAAACCCCCCTTCCTGACTTCTAACCCTAAAACCCCCCTTCCTGACTTCTAACCCTAAAACCCCCCTTCCTGACGCATAACCCTAAACCCCCCTTCCTGATGCCTAACCCTAAACCCCCCTTCCTGACTTCTAACCCTAAAACCCCCTTCCTGACACCTAACCCTAAACCCCCCTTCCTGATGCCTAACCCTAAACCCTCCTTCCTGACACCTAACCCTAAACCCCCCTTCCTGATGCCTAACCCTAAACCCTCCTTCCTGACACCTAACCCTAAAACCCCCTTCCTGACGTCTAACCCTAAAACCCCTTTCCTGATGCCTAACCCTAAACCCCCCTTCCTGACTTCTAACCCTAAACCCCTCTTCCTGACACCTAACCCTAAACCCCCCTTCCTGACTTCTAACCCTAAACCCCCCTTCCTGACACCTAACCCTAAACCCCCCTTCCTGACGCCTAACCCTAAAACTCCCCTTCCTGACGCCTAACCCTAAAACTCCCCTTCCTGGTGCCTAACCCTAAAACCCCCCTTCCTGACACCTAACCCTAAAACCCCTCTTCCTGATACAACGCCATGTGTGGATAATGTGAGGATCGACTTCCCCGTTCCGCTGGGCTCCTGCTTTTACAGGGAACACAACACCCACTGTGAACGTAGCCTTAAAGAATAAAGAGAACCTGAGGAGGATTTTCTAAATCTTAATAGGACACAGAGACATGTTCTCTGCCCAATGACATGCCTCCGTGTCTTTCTATTGCCGCTGCCAGTCCCCCCCCCCCCCCCTTGGGCTTTGCTGTTCCCCCTGAAAAATACCGACCGGCTAGCGACAAACTGCTTGTCGCTAGCCTTCTGTTTACCTGCAACTTGTCAATCACCGTGTGCCTCCCTAATTTCATGGCTCCCGCCTCTGTCCCCTCACTCCCCGCCTCTGTAAGTTTCCTCCAATCGGGAGCTAAGCTGCAACCTGGAAGTACTTCAAATCCCATAGTTCTATTTCCTCTTTAAAAGCTAAAAAAGTAGGTTTTTAAAGGACCGACTGGTGGGTAATTTGGGTCAATCACTACCTATGGTGGCCTGCCAGGATGCTCTTTGAACCTGGAGTGGTAGCTTACGTTTGAGACACATCAGGCAGCTCCCCCCCCCCCCCGCATCTCTTGGCAGCAGTACAGGGCTGTCATACTCTATCATCTGTGCTTGTGCAATCTGTGGCTTGGCACAATGCCGTGGCAAGCTGGCTGCCTATAGCTGAGGAGGAACAGCCTGTACTGTACACACTTTATATAGGTAAACACAGGGAACATACATACTGCGTGCAAGAACTGAACACGTACACACGCTAGATCCATTCATGATTGTTTCTGGCGACAGACTACTATCGTGTGTACAGGTGTACCCGACATCAGTGACCTTCCCTTCACCAGTGTGCTGAGTTGGATAATAGTCAGCTGACTGCTGCTGTAGTTATTATTATTATTATTATTGATTTATAAAGCGCCAACATATTCCGTGGCGCTGTACAAAGTAAAAAACAAACATGGGGTACATAATACAGACAATGGTGTACACTAATATACAAGATACATAATTGGTGACAAAATACAAAAATGATACAGCAGACAGAATACAAAGTACAGAAGTGGTAATGACAGTGATAAAAGTAACATGATGAATAAAATGTATAATGATTTCCAAGACACAAAAGGGGGAGAGAGCCCTGCCCTTGCGAGCTTACAATCTAAAGGGAATGGGGGGAAACAAGAGGAGGGGTAGTATGCAGCAAATATATAGAGGCTGTGTGTTTTAGGATACCTAGTAGGAGTGCAATTTGGTCTTAGGACAAAGGGAAGTGGCCTAAGGTAGCGCATATGCTTGTCGGAACAAATGAGTTTTTAGAGAGAGTTTAAAAGTAACAAAGGTTGGCGAGTGATGGATGTGTTGTGGGAGGGGATTCCAGAGAAGGGGTGAAGCGCGTGCAAAATCTTGTAAGCGTGAATGTGAGGAGGTGATTCTAGAGGAGGACAACAGAAGATCGTGTGCAGATCTGAGATTGGGAATTGGGATTGGGTTTGTATCTGGAAATGAGTGATGATATGTACCGGGGAGAGAGATTGTGGAGAGCTTTGTAGGTTAGGGTTAGGAGTTTGAACTGAATCCTCTGGATAATTGGCAGCCAGTGAAGAGCTTGACAGAGAGGAGCAGCAGAGGAAGATCGAGAAGAAAGATGAATGAGACGAGCAGCTAAGTTCAGTACCGACTGGAGCGGGGCCAGTTTGTTAGAAGGTAGTCCACAAAGTAGTACGTTGCAGTAGTCCAGACGAGAAATTATAAGAGCATGTATTAAAATTTTAGTTGTGTCTTGGGCGAGAAAGGGACGGATGCGAGATATGTTTTTGAGTTGGAGATGGCAAGAGCTGGTTATGGAGTTAAGATGAGGAATAAAAGAGAGAGATCAGTCGAATATTACCCTCAAGCACCGTGCTTTGGGAACTGAAGTTATGGGAGTGTTATTAACATTTATAGTTACTTCAGGCAGGGAGGTGGACAGAGACGGTGGAAAAATTATTAGTTCAGTTTTACTCATATTAAGTTTTAGGAAGTGAGAGGACATGAAGGAGGATATAGCAGACAAGCAGTCAGGAACACGTTTGAGGAGGGAGTTAGGGTCTGGGGCAGAGAGGTACAGTTGTGTATCGTCTGCATACAGGTGGTATTGAAGTCCGAATGAGTTGATTAAGTCACCAAGACCGTGCATGTAGATGGAAAAGAGGAGGGGACCAAGGACTGAGCCTTGGGGAACCCCGACAGACAAAGCATGAGGAAAAGAGATCTGATCTGAGTAGGAGACTGTGAAGGACCTTCCAGAGAGATAGGAAGATAACCATGTGAGAGCAAGGCCCTTTATTCCTACATTTGAAAGTATTTGTAAGAGTAAGGTGTGGTCGACCGTATCGAATGCTGATGACAGATCAAGAAGGATGAGTATGGAAAATTGACCTTTGGATTTAGCTGTAAGAAGGTCATTGGCCACTTTGGTAAGGGCTGTTTCGGTGGAGTGGTTAGAACGAAAGCCAGACTGGAACTGATCAAGTAGGAAGTTAGCAGATAAATAATGGCTTATTTCTGCATGTATGTGGCGTTCAATTAGTTTGGATGCAAATGGGAGAAGTGACACTGGGCGGTAGTTGGCAAGTGTGGTAGGATCTAGAGATGGTTTTTTAAGTAGTGGTGTCACAACAGCCTTTTTGAGTGGCGACAGAAAGATGCCAGTAGAGAGGGACAGGTTAAATAGCGTTGTTAGTGCAGGCAAGAGAGATGAGGATAGCTGCGGAATGAAATGGAGGGAATAGGATCCAAAGAACAGGTGGTTAGATTAGCTTTGGCAATTATAGAGGAAAGAGAGTGTGCAGAGAGTGGAGAGAAGGCAGTTAGAGAACAGTCAATGAGAGGTGTGGAGGTGGGATTTGAGGGCTGCATGGAGAATTCACTTCTGATTTTGTCAATTTTATCAGTGAAGTATGTTGCAAATTCTTCAGCTGATAAGCAAGATG
The DNA here is from genome assembly GCF_040937935.1 of Hyperolius riggenbachi. Lineage (NCBI taxonomy): Eukaryota > Metazoa > Chordata > Amphibia > Anura > Hyperoliidae > Hyperolius > Hyperolius riggenbachi. Next base: position 248,118,368 of record NC_090656.1, read on the forward strand.
AAGGAGGAGGAGGAGGGGGATGGAAAACGGAGTTGAAGGTGCTGAACAAGCGTTTTGGATTGTGTACTTGGGCAGATATTAGGGAGGAAAAATAGGACTGTTTTGCCACAGAGAGTGCTTTACTACTTAGTTCCTACTTATCCACCTCCCTCCTCTCTACACAGGACAGAGCAAGCTCCTCAGATCCACGCCAAACAGCTCATCTGTACACTGATCATCAGCAAACTATCACCCAAAGTTATCATGAAGGATTATTTGCGGCATAATGGATACTAAGGGCTTGATTCACTGTGCAGTGGTATGGCAGTTTGGACGTCTTAAAAGGTTAAGACGTCCAAACTGCAGTGCAAAGGACTTTGTGCGCCGAAAACGTCGCACTGCATGCAGTGCCGCGGTGCGGCGAAAATGTTGCATGCGAGGCACCGAAAATGGGGCATAAGGTGCCCCTTTAACGTCGAACCAGTGCGCCCTAAAGGTCGCACCATTGGGTGCACTGGTGCAACGTTAAAGGGACTCCTTATGCCCTGTTTTTGGCACACCTCGTCGCACGGCGCGATGTTTTTGGCGCACCGCGGCACCGCGCGCAGTGCGAAGTTTTCGGCGCGATGTAGCTTTGTGCAACTATTAGTGCGCGCAAACCTACATGCGCTAATGGGCTTTTCACTCCGGCGCTAACACTTAGCGCCGGTTAGTGAATCAAGTCCTATGTGTGTACACAGCTAAAAGAGCATCTGCCTTAATGTTTTTACTACCCGGCCTGTAGCATCTGCCTTAATGTTTTTACTACCCGGCCTGTAAGTAATAATAAACCTGAACCTTGTAAAAAATAAAGACCAGCGGGCCTGTCTGGGATTGAGGCGTTTGGCTGCTTCAATACACTACCTCATTGATGAGCTCTTGGAAGACGGCGGGTGCGTTGCACAACCCGAAGGGCATAACTAGGTACTCGTAGTGCCCGTCGGGTGTGTTGAACGCCGTCTTCCACTCATCACCCTTTCTTATGCGGATCAGGTTGTACGCCCCTCTGACATCAAGTTTAGTAAAAAACACCAGCGTCAGTAATCTGAGAGAATAAATCATTAATCAGGGGAAGTGGGTAACGATTCTTTACGGTAATTTTATTTAAACCCCTGTAATCAATACATGGAAAACCACCGTCCTTTTTCTGCACAAAAAAGAAGCCTGCCCCGGCCGGGGATCTGGCCAGATGAATGAAACCTTTGGCCAGATTTTCTTTGATATAGTCTTGCATGGCAAGTTTTTCAGGCCCAGAAAGATTGTACAGATGGCCTCTAGGGGGCATACAACCTGATCTCAGCTCAATGGGACAGTCAAAACTTCGATGAGGTGGAAGTTTGTCTGCTGCCCTGGGACAGAAGACATCGGCAAAATCTGAGTACTGAGTAGTGTTGGGCGAACAGTGTTCGCCACTGTTCGGGTTCTGCAGAACATCACCCTGTTCGGGTGATGTTCGAGTTCGGCCGAACACCTGACGGTGCTCGGCCAAACCGTTCGGCCATATGGCCGAACTAAGAGCGCATGGCCGAACGTTCCCCGAACGTTCGGCTAGCGCTGTGATTGGCCGAACGGGTCACGTGGTTCGGACCCGAACGCGCTCTGATTGGCCGAACGGTCACGTGGTTCGGGTAAATAAATACCCGAACCACGTCATATCTCCGCCATTTGTCTGTGGGTTTAGCTTTGGGTAGGCAGGCAGGGTAGTTCGCGCTCCAGCCACGCTAGCCAGGGTCCCCCCTGTCATTGTGTCACTGCTGGGAACAGTAGTACACCGCTTGCTCAGCCACACTATATAGCATTCTGTTTACTGCCACTCTGTGTACCTCGCTCAGCCACACTATATAGCATTCTGTTTACTGCCACTCTGTGTCTGCTGGGAATAGTGGTACACCGCTCGCTCAGCCACACTATATAGCATTCTGTTTACTGTTCTGTGTCTGCTGGGAATAGTAGTACACCGCTTGCTCAGCCACACTATATAGCATTCTGTTTACTGCCACTCTGTGTACCTCGCTCAGCCACACTATATAGCATTCTGTTTACTGCCACTCTGTGTCTGCTGGGAATAGTGGTACACCGCTCGCTCAGCCACACTATATAGCATTCTGTTCACTGTTCTGTGTCTGCTTGGAATAGTGGTACACCGCTCGCTCAGCCACACTATATAGCATTCTGTTTACTGTTCTGTGTCTGCTGGGAATAGTGGTACACCGCTCGCTCAGCCACACTATATAGCATTCTGTTTACTGTTCTGTGTCTGCTGGGAATAGTGGTACACCGCTCGCTCAGCCACACTATATAGCATTCTGTGCACTGTTCTGTGTCTGCTGGGAATAGTGGTACACCGCTCGCTCAGCCACACTATATAGCATTCTGTTCACTGTTCTGTGTCTGCTGGGAATAGTGGTACACCGCTCGCTCAGCCACACTATATAGCATTCTGTTTACTGTTCTGTGTCTGCTGGGAATAGTGGTACACCGCTCGCTCATCCACACTATATAGCATTCTGTTCACTGTTCTGTGTCTGCTGGGAATAGTGGTACACCGCCCGCTCAGCCACACTATATAGCATTCTGTTCACTGTTCTGTGTCTGCTGGGAATAGTGGTACACCGCTCGCTCAGCCACACTATATAGCATTCTGTTCACTGTTCTGTGTCTGCTGGGAACAGTAGTACACCGCTCGCTCAGCCAGAGTATATAGCATTGTGTTTACTGCCACTCTGTGTACACCGCTCAGCCAGACTATATACCATTGTTTACTGACACTCTGTGTACACCGCTCAGCCAGACTATATACCATTGTTTACTGACACTCTGTGTACACCGCTCAGCCAGACTATATACCATTGTTTACTGCCACTCTGATTCTGCTGGGAACAGTAGTACACCGCTCGCTCAGCCAGACTATATAGCATTGTGTTTACTGCCACTCTGTGTACACCGCTCAGCCAGACTATATACCATTGTTTACTGACACTCTGTGTACACCGCTCAGCCAGACTATATACCATTGTTTACTGAAACTCTGTGTACACCGCTCAGCCAGACTATATACCATTGTTTACTGCCACTCTGATTCTGCTGGGAACAGTAGTACACCGCTCGCTCAGCCAGACTATATACCATTGTTTACTGACACTATATAGCAGACTATATAGCATTGTGTGTACACCGCTCAGCCAGACTATATACCATTGTTTACTGACACTCTGTGTACACCGCTCAGCCAGACTATATACCATTGTTTACTGCCACTCTGATTCTGCTGGGAACAGTAGTACACCGCTCGCTCAGCCAGACTATATACCATTGTTTACTGACACTCTGTGTACACCGCTCAGCCAGACTATATACCATTGTTTACTGCCACTCTGATTCTGCTGGGAACAGTAGTACACCGCTCGCTCAGCCAGACTATATACCATTGTTTACTGACACTATATAGCAGACTATATAGCATTGTGTGTACACCGCTCAGCCAGACTATATACCATTGTTTACTGACACTCTGTGTACACCGCTCAGCCAGACTATATACCATTGTTTACTGCCACTCTGATTCTGCTGGGAACAGTAGTACACCGCTCGCTCAGCCAGACTATATACCATTGTTTACTGACACTCTGTGTACACCGCTCAGCCAGACTATATACCATTGTTTACTGCCACTCTGATTCTGCTGGGAACAGTAGTACACCGCTCGCTCAGCCAGACTATATAGCATTGTGTTTACTGCCACTCTGTGTACACCGCTCAGCCACACTATATAGCATTGCGTACTCTGCCAGTCAGTGTGTATATTGCTGGGATCAGTAATACTCCACTCACCGTCAACCACTATATGAGCTCAACATGAGTTCCCCAGAGACCTCCGCTGTGAGCAGCACTCCCAACAACAGCAACAGCCAACGCCCCACGCAAGCTATAACATCCACCCCAGCAGCCAGTGGTCAGCAGCAGCCCTCCCCGGAGGAGAACGTTGTGTCCATCAGTCCGTCGCCAGAGCGATTAATGAGGGCTGCCATTGAGGAGATGATGGGGCCTGATGTGGAGGAGGAGGTCTGGCTCAGGCCAGCATCCCAAGTTAATGTTGAGGACGATGAGGGGTCTGTGTCTGGGGATGTTGGGGTGGCAGAGGTGGTGGGTGGGTCAGACTCAGGAGAAGAGTTGTATGATGAGGATGATGATCGGGACCATCTGTATGTGCCTCAGAGTCCGACCCCGGAAAACATGTTGTATCGTGTGTTTAGGTACTAAAATCTGCGTTCCCTCCCAGTAGTGTTGGGCGAACAGTGTTTGCCACTGTTCGGGTTCTGCAGAACATCACCCTGTTCGGGGTGACTATATAGCAGACTATTTAGCATTGTGTTTAATGCCACTCTGTGTACACGGCTCAGCCACACTATATAGCATTGTGTTTACTTCCACTCTGTGTCTGCTGGGAACAGTAGTACACCGCTCACCCGCCACTGTATAGCATTGTGCTCTGTGTCACTGCTGACAATAGTGGTACACCGCTCACCCACCACTGTATAGCATTTCTGTACTGCCACTGTACTGCTGCCAGTCAGCGTGTACTTTAAGGATAAGTGAAATGAGGAAGAAATCCGGTGAAAGAGGGAGGGGCAAGGGAAGAGGTGTTTCCCCTGACGGTTCACGTACAGGCCACAGGGGAGCACCCAAGAAAACCCACTCAATACTGCCCATGTTGTCCAGGACAACAACCCTCACAGATCCAAAAGAACAGGACCAGATAATTACTTGGATGACCTCTCAAGCGTCCAGCAGTGGGTTAAGCAGCACCAGCCAGGGCCGGCCTTAGGTTTCACGGCGCCCTGAGCGAAACCTGAATTTGGTGCCCCCACCCCCGTCATCCTACACACACAGTTGTCCTAAATATAGGTAGCCAAGCATAGATGCCTGCAGTATAGGAAGTTAGGTGTAGGTACCCCTCCATAGATAGCCAGGTGTAGGTGCCTCCAGTATAGGTAGCCAGGTGTAGGTGCCCTCAGTATAGGTGGCCAGGGAAAGGCGCCTCAGTATAGGAAGTCAGGTGTAGGTCCCCTCTGTATAGGAAACCAGGCACACGTGCCCTCAGTATAGGTAGCCAGGTTAAAGTGCCCTCAGTATAGGTAGCCAGCTATAGGTGCCCCCAGTATATGAAGTCAGGTGTAGGTCCCCTCTGTATAGGTAACCAGGCATAAGTGCCCTCAGTATAGGTAGCCAGCTATAGGTGCCCCCAGTATATGAAGTCAGGTGTAGGTCCCCTCTGTATAGGTAACCAGGCACAAGTGCCCTCAGTATAGGTAGCCAGGTTAAAGTGCCCTCAGTATAGGTAGCCAGCTATAGGTGCCCCCAGTATATGAAGTCAGGTGTAGGTCCCCTCTGTATAGGTAACCAGGCATAGGTGTCCCCAGTATAGGTAGCCAGGTTAGAGTGCCCTCAGTATAGGTAGCCAGCTATAGGTGCCCCCAGTATATGAAGTCAGGTGTAGGTCCCCTCTGTATAGGTAACCAGGCATAAGTGCCCTCAGTATAGGTAGCCAGGTTAGAGTGCCCTCAGTATAGGTAGCCAGCTATAGGTGCCCCCAGTATATGAAGTCAGGTGTAGGTCCCCTCTGTATAGGTAACCAGGCATAGGTGTCCCCAGTACAGGAAGTCAGGTGTAGGTGATCTCTGTATAGGTAACCAGCTATAGGTGCCCCATGTATAGGAAGTCAGTGTGTAGGTGCCCTCTGTATAAGTAACCAAGCATAGTATAGTTGCCCCAGTAGATGTAGCTAGTATAGTTGCCCCCAGAATAGGTAGTTGTTTCGCCAGCTTATGTAGCTAGTATAGTTGCCCCCAGTTTCTGCTCAGTCAGTTTCTGCGCTCCCCCTCCAGATAGTGTCAGTGGACAGCAGGCGGAGAATTACTCACCTGTCATCCACGTTGCAGACTTCCAGCAGCGACGTCACTCTTCTCTCCCTGCTTCTCCCCGCCTCCTCTCTGTCTGTAATTGGAGCGGGACTACAAGAAAATGGCCGCCGATGTCCGCATTTGTGGACATCGGCGGCCATTTTGTTGTAGTCCCACTCTAATTACAGACAGACGGCAGGGAGAGACAGAGGCAGAGCGGGCGGCAGAGCGGCGACACTGTACTGTGCGCCCTTGTAAGCTGGCGCCCTGAGCGACCGCTCCGGTCGCTCAGGTCAAAGGCCGGCCATGGCACCAGCACATCACGCACGAGGTCCGAGTCCTCAGCCAGTTAAAGTCTGGGCTTTCTTTGAAGACTGCACTGAGGATGTTACCATGGCGATTTGCAAGGTGTGCAAGACCCGCCTGAGCAGGGGGAAAAGTATTAACAACCTCTCCACCACCAGCATGAGCCGCCACATTCTATCCAAACATCCCACTCTGTGGGCAAACGCGGCAGGACAGGGTACCACCAGCAACACTGCCTCCCTTGGGTTCACCAGACTCACCACCAGACCCGCCTCAGCAGCAGCAGTAGCCCAGCCATTGCGTGGTTCACAACATTCACAAACATCAGACGATGCTGACACTGTCACTTTCCGGACTAGTGCTCTTGAGGTCTCCCAGTGTTCATCAAACACAACAACCAACAGCCCTTCGGTGTGCAGCGCTACGGTTGAGTTGTCTGTCTCTGAGATGTTTGAGCACAAGAGGAAATTGCCAGCAAATGACCCCCGGGCCGTGGCAGTAACAGCCAGCCAGCATAGCCAAGCTTCTGGCCTGCGAAATGCTGCCATATCGAGTGGTGGAGACAAACAGCTTCAAGGGCATGATGTCAGTGGCCATCCCACGTTACGTTGTTCCCAGCCGCTACCACTTTGCGCGCTCTGCAGTGCCTGAGTTGCATGAGCACGTGGTCAGCTAAATAACCCGAAGCTTGAAGAATGCCGTTGCCTGCAAGGTTCACCTCACCACTGACACCTGGACGAGTGCGTTCGGCCAGGGTCGATACATCTCCCTTACCGCGCACTGGGTGAACCTTGTGGAGCCTGGCAGCGATTCCTCACCTGCTACGGCGCGGGTGTTGCCCACGCCGCAAACAGCTGGATAACAACAGCAGCACCTACCTCTCTGACTCCTTCTCCTCCAACGCATCTCAAAGCTGTACCTCATCCGGAAATGCTAACCCAGCACCAGCAGCAGTAGGATCGTGGAAGCAGTGCAGCACAGCTGTTGGCATGCGTCAGCAAGCGTTGCTGAAGCTGATCTGCCTTGGGGATAAGCAGCACACAGGGGAGGAAATTTGGAGGGGAATAAAGGAACAGACGGATTTGTGGCTGGCACCGCTGGACCTGAAACCGGGCATGAAGCTAGACACCTGGCACGAACTGGCAATGTACGCAATAGAGGTGCTGGCTTGCCCGGCAGCCAGCGTTATGTCGGAACGCTGTTTCAGTGCTGCCGGAGGCATCATCACAGATCGGCGTATCCGCCTCTCCACAGAAAATGCAGACCGTCTGACTCAAATTAAAATGAATCAATCCTGGATTGGAAACGACTACGCAACACTCCTGGACCCCAACCAAGTAACATGACCGATGAACATCTGGGATGGTTTAGCGTTTCCGGTCCCTGTTTATTGAACCTCTCATCTGTATTACATTTATGACTGCATGGCGGCAAAAAGCATTGCTGCTATATCCGCACGCTTTTTGTCCTCATGCAAGGCCTGGGTTGTTGTGTCTCACAAAGCGTGGCCTTCTCCTCCTGCGCCTCCTCCTGTTCCATCACGTGTGCTGCTGCTGCTGCTGCTGCTGCTGCTGCTGCTGGGTTACCGTTGCCGGTCCCTGTTTATGGAACCTCTTATCTTTATTACATTTATGACTACATGGCGGTACAAAGCATGCTATCCGCACGCTTTTTGTCCTCATGCAAGGCCTGGGTTGTTGTGTCTCACAAAGCGTGGCCTTCTCCTCCTGCGCCTCCTCCTGTTCCATCACGTGTGCTGCTGCTGCTGCTGCTGCTGCTGGGTTACCGTTGCCGGTCCCTGTTTATGGAACCTCTTATCTTTATTACATTTATGACTACATGGCGGTACAAAGCATGCTATCCGCACGCTTTTTGTCCTCATGCAAGGCCTGGGTTGTTGTGTCTCACAAAGCGTGGCCTTCTCCTCCTGCGCCTCCTCCTGTTCCATCACGTGTGCTGCTGCTGCTGCTGCTGCTGGGTTAGCGTTGCCGCGTGGTCCCTGTTTATTGAACCTCTTATCTTTATTACATTTATGACTACATGGCGGTACAAAGCATGCTATCCGCACGCTTTTTGTCCTCATGCAAGGCCTGGGTTGTTGTGTCTCACAAAGCGTGGCCTTCTCCTCCTGCGCCTCCTCCTGTTCCATCACGTGTGCTGCTGCTGGGTTAGCGTTGCCGCGTGGTCCCTGTTTATTGAACCACTTATCTTTATTACATTTATGACTGCATGGTGGTACAAAGCATGCTATCCGCACGCTTCTTGTCCTCATGCAAGGCCTGGGTTGTTGTGTCTCAAAGCGTGGCCTTCTCCTCCTGCGCCACCCTCCTCCTGTTCCATCACGTGTGCTGCTGCTGGGTTAGCATTACCGGTCCCTTTTCCTGGAACCTCTTATATGTATTACATTTATGACTGCATGCCGACAAAAAGCATGTTACCTGTGCAAAGAAAACAGACATTTCCCGCATTTAAAAGACAGTTTTCCCTTTGAAACTTTAAAATCGATTTTCTCAAAAACTATAAGCTCTTTTTGCTAAATTTTTTTTTCCTCTTGTACCCACTCCCAAGGTGCACATACCCTGTAAATTTGGGGTATGTAGCATGTAAGGAGGCTTTACAAACCACAAAAGTTCGGGTCCCCATTGACTTCCATTATGTTCGGAGTTCGGGTCGAACACCCGAACATCGCGGCCATGTTCGGCCTGTTCGGCCCGAACCCGAACATCTAGATGTTCGCCCAACACTAGTACTGAGTAGGCAACCCTCCACTTGAACCTTGGTGGCACATACCGTGACTTTCTCCAAACAGTGATGATTGCAAAAGGAGAACCAACTTAAGAGTTGTTTGGAACTCCAGTCAATCTGAGGGGAGTGTTTTTGGAGCCACGGCATACCAAGGATAACGGTGGAGGTAGCCATTTTGAGAACAAAGAATTGTATTTGTTCTCTATGCAAAGCCCCTATCTGACATAACAACTCAGGAGTCTGAGAGAGGAATCGTGTCCCCTGCAGTGGAGAATCGTCCACTGCAGTAACAACGAGCTGATGTCCCAAAGAAATGAGAGGGAATCCAAACTTAATAGCAAAATCATAGTCCATAAAATTGGCTGCGGAACCGAGTCTATAAAGGCCTGAGTAGCCTGGACTTGCCCTTTCCATGTAATAAAACACGGGAGAAGTAGACGACTATCTCGTAAAGGCAAGACTGGATCGTCTAGAGTGGTGCTGCCAACCACAATGGAACGATAAAGTCTCTCTGTCTTATTGGGACAATCCAGGACCACATGCCCTGTCTCTGCACAATGCAGACAGAGTACTTCAGAGTCCTTCTTAACCTCAATAAATCTGGCCTGTCCGACTTGCATCGAGTCAGCCTGAGGAGAAGAAGGAGCACTAGAGGAATATCTCTCTGGGGCTCTACCGCGAGTCTGCTTTTGGTATCGGACTCGTCGGTCAATTTTAATTGCTAATGAGATTGCCTCATCTATAGTCCTGGGCTCAGGATGACCTAACATCAAATCAGCTACAGCATCAGATAACCCTGAAAGGAAACAGTCAAGAAGAGCATGTTGCCCCCATCTGGCTAACACTGCCCACCTTCTAAACTCTGCGGCATAAACCTCGACAGTGTTATGTCCTTGTCTGAGGATCTTGAGCTTCCTTTCTGCTGTCATAGCCAAATCGGGATCACCATATATAATTGCCATAGCTTTGAAGAATTCCTGAATTGAAGCTAAAGCCTCATGGCTATCGGGGAGACTGTAGGCCCATGACTGCGAATCTCTGGATAACAATGTCTTTATTAAAATGACTCTCTGACTCCCAGACCCTGATGAGATAGGACATAACTCAAAGTATGAAAGGCACTGATTTTTAAAATTCAGAAAATCGGCCCTATGCCCTGAGAACCTTTCCGGGAGAGGCAATCTGGGCTCCAAAACCAGAGGGAATGGCACTGATGCATCAGGTGCTTGAATGGTGTGCACCTCCTCAGACAATTGACTAATCTGAGTCTGTTGGGTGTTAACCGTGAGCGTCAACTGGTTAACAGCCAAGATTAAAATCTCAACATGATTGCACAGTACATCCATCGACATTTTTCGGGTCTGCTGTTCTGTAACGATTGGTGTAGCAACACACACAGACGTCTGATTATGTGTGATCTGCAGAATCACCAATAATACAGACGCTATACCTGATTATGTGGTGATCTGCAGAATCACCAATAATGCAAGTATAGCTAGCAAGGTGTATAGTGCTTGGTGCAACAGTAACTGAATAGTTTTGCTAGACCTCACCAGAGGAGCTGGTGGGTACTATTAAAGAGCACCTCACCAGTGACAGGGCTCACTGGTGAGTAGAATAGACAGACAGGCTAAGATCAGTAAAAGGCGGGAAGGTACAGTACAGAATCGGCAGGCAAGAGAGTAGTGAGATATCAGGCAGAGTTCAGCAACAGAGTCAGATGGGCAGAAGTACAGAATCGATTAGCAAGAGCAGGGTCAGAGGGTAGACAGAGTCATACACAGAATATCAATATACAATAATACAATAATCCTAGTCTTGTGTGAAATCCCTGGTTTCCTCTCAGATCAAAACACACCGGATACTATCTAAGGTCTGAGCGCTAACACGGATGTATTCGCAACAGCAGACAGGTTGCGAGTGAAGACTGAAGGCTTTTGAAGCAGAGACCCCACTGCCGCGCCCACCACCAATCAGCCAATCCGGAGAGCCGTGAGTCTCCTCTGACGTCAGCCGACCGGCTGGTCAGCTAACACGCCTCCTCCCCGCACAAAGGTACCGTCTCCACGCGCGCCTGCGCGATACAACAACCCTATGAGCAATGGACAACCCCGTCCTCGGCGTACTAGACGCCAGAGGAACGGGCGAAGTCCCAGGGCAGGGAAGCGATGCGGCTGCGGAGACACCCTGCGTGCCCGCAGCCGCTGCTTTCAGTTACCGATCACCGATCCGTGTCCCCAGCAGAAAAACCGAAGCGCTCTTACAAGAGGCTTCAGTCTTTCTGCACGTAACATTTTCCATGTCCCCCTTGTGCTTCCGGTTAGCGAGAAGCACAAGGAGGAAAAAAAAACTCAGGTGGCCATCTTGTGGCCAAATAGTAAAACTACATCTACATATTTTTTACATTACAATTTACATATATAATAACATTAAAAATTAATTGTTTATTTCCCACACCAAAATATTACCCAAATAAAATTTTTAATGGAAAAAAATACAATAAAGAAAAAAAAAAAGACATAAATAGTTACCTAAGGATCTGAACTTTTTAAATATGCATTTGAAGGGGGTATACTACGAACATTTTTTAAATTATAAGCTTGTAAATAGTGATGGACGCAAAACGGAAAAAAAGCACCTTTATTTCCAAATAAAATATTGGCGCCATACATTGTGATAGGGACATAATTTAAATGGTGTCATAACCGAGACAAATGGGCAAATAAAATGCATAGGTTTTAATTATGGGAGCATGGATTATTTTAAAGCTATAATGGCCGAAAACTGAGAAATAATAAATTTTTTCCATTTTTTTCTTATTAATCCGGTTAAAATGCATTTATAAAAAAATAATTCTTAGCAAAATGTACCACCCAAAGAAAGTCTAATTAGTGGCGGAATAAAACAAGATATAGATCAATAAATTGTGATAAGTAGTGATAAAGTTATTAGCGAATTAATAGGGTGTAAAAATTGCTCTGTTGCATAAGTTGAAAAATCCCCGCGGGCTGAAATGGTTAAACAGAAGAGTAGTGATGTCGCGAACCTCCGATTTTCGGTTCGCGAACCTCTGCGGAAAGTTCGGTTTGCCGCAATAGACTTCAATGGGGAGGCGAACTTCAAAAATTTGAAAAATTTCTACTTGGCTGGAAAAATGATATAAAACATATTTCAAGACATCTAATACCTGGAGGAAGAGGGTCTCATCTGCCAGGGAATTACAGTATTTCAAAAGCCAGCTTACATACCGTGGCTGGGAATTGAACCCAGGTCTCAGTGTATGGTAGGTAACTAACATATCCATTATACCACCAACACTACTAGCTGAAACTAGCTGAAACTAGCTGAAACGAGCCTAGCATGTACCATTTATGCTCCAACCAAGAGATAAATTAGACAAGACAAATAACATTTATATCACACTTTTCTCCTGGCGGCAGTGGCGGCTCCAGCTTTAGATTTTTGGGGGGGCTCAAAGGGGGCACAAGGTGGCAGGTGTGGCTTACGGGGGGGATTTGCGGTGCGCTAAGCATGCCGTGCCGAGAAAAAGGGGCGTGGTCATTATGTCATGTGGGCGGGGCTAACAGTAATGTAGTTGTACCAGCTAATGTAGTTACATAAAAAAATTATGAAGTAAATGCATATAATGACAAACAGCGTTTCACCAGTAAATACACGTAATGACACAGCCTTTCACCAGTAAATGCACATAAGAGACAGCTTTTCACCAGTAAATAAACATAATGACAGACAGCCTTTCACCAGTAAATGCAAATAAGAGATAGCGTTTCACCAATAAATGCACGTAATGAGACACAGCCTTTCACCAGTAAATGCACATAAAAGACAGCTTTTCACCAGTAAATGCACTTAATGACAGACAGCCTTTCACCAGTAAATGCACATAAGAGATAGCTTTTCACCAGTAAATGCACGTAATGACAGACAGCGTTTCACCAGTAAATGCACATAAGAGACAGCTTTTCACCAGTAAATGCACGTAATGACAGACAGCATTTCCCCAGTAAATGCATGTAATGAGAGACAGCATTTCACCAGTTAATGCACAGAATGACAGACAGCCAGTGTTCCCAGGTAGCCAGGTGTATAGATGTCCCCAGTATATGTAGTCAGGCTAGTGATGGTGGGCTGGGGGACCCAGGGCACCTCAGGCCTGGCTGGTGGTGGGCATGAGGCCTCAGGCCTGGTTGGTGTGGTGGGAAGGCCTCAGGCCTGGCTGGTGGTGGTGGGCTGGGGCACCTCAGGGCAGCTCAGGCCTGGCTGGTGGTGGTGGGCTGGGGCACCTCAGTGCAGCTCAGGCCTGGCTGGTGGTGGTAGTGGGCTGGGGGCCCCAGGGCAGCTCAGGCATGGCTGCGGGTGGTGGGCTGGGGCACCTCAGGGCAGCTCAGACCTGGCTGGTGATGGTGGTGGGCTGGGGGGCCCAGGGTAGCTCAGGCCTGGCTGGTGGGGGGGAGGCCTCAGGCCTGGCTGGTGGTGGTGGGCTGGGGCACCTCAGGCCTGGCAGGTGGTGGTGGGCTGGGGCACCTCTGGGCAGCTGAGACCTGGCTGGTGCGCTGGGGGCCCCAGGGCAGCTCAGGCCTGGCTGGTGGTGGTGGGCTGGGGCACCTCAGGCCTGGCAGGTGGTGGTGGTGGTGGGCTGGGGGCCCCAGGGCAGCTCAGGGCTGGCTGGTGGTGGTGGGCTGGCTGGTGGTGGTGGGCTGGGGCACCTCAGGGCAGCTCAGGCCTGGCAGGTGGTGGTGGTGGGCTGGGGGCCCCAGAGCAGCTCAGGGCTGGCTGGTGGTGGGAAGGCCTCAGGTCTGGCTGGTGGTGGGTGGGCTGGGGCCCCCCAAATGGGCGCTCAGAGTCAGGCCTGGTGGATGGGGGTGGTGCCGTGCTGGGCTCAGCTTAGGCTCAGGAGGGCAGCTCAGGCCTGGGTGGCTGCCTGGTGCAAAAAAAAAAAAATTGGCAGTTGGCTGGCTGGAGTGGACAGGACAGGACACCCACCCATGACCCACCTTGAGCTGCCTTGTCGGAGTTCCGAGTCCTGCTGGCTGCTGTGCTGAGCTCTGGGCTGGCTACTGGCAGTGGCTCGGCTCCAGCCTCCAGTCCTGGCTGTGCACAGTGCTGGCCACCGCGGGTGCCTGGGTCACTGGGTGTGACTGAGTGCTGGAGAGTGGAGACTGGAACTCAGTGACAGACTGACAGTGTGACGCAGTCTGTCTGACTGACTGTCTCCTGTCGGCGGATGGCGGCAACTAGCTGCGCGGGCTGGCGAGGAGAGTGAGCTGCACGTGTCACGTGACGCCGGACGTCGTCACGTGACACACATTTATATGGCAACACACAACGTACCCTTGCGGTGCGGGCCCCTCTGCGTGGCTGAGCCAGCACCCGGGCTGGGGGGCGGTGACTGATTTCTGGTGGGTGGGTGAGTGACACAGCTAGCGCCAGCCCAGGCCCTCCTCCCAGGCTCGGCACCTTCCTTGTGTGCAGCCAGTGAAGTCGGAAGTTCTCGTAACTTGCGGCGGCCGGCGGGGGGGGGGGGGGGGGGTTTAAGGGGGGCTAATGAGCCGCCAGTTGGGGCTGAAGCCTGGGTAAACCCCAGCGTGGCGCCGCCACTGCCTGGCGGACTCAAAGCACCAGAGCACCAGGTACTAAGATAATGCTGGTGATAATAAGGCAGGTGAAAACTTATCACCACACATCGATCGGTATTTAGTGCTAATTCACCAAAGAAGCTTGCCCTTATTAAGGCCTCTTGCACACTGCAAGTGATTCCGATTCCGCTTTTTAATCAGTTTTTACATCCGATTCAGATTCCGATTTGCAGTGTGCAGGGAGCAAACTGCAAATCGGAATCTGAATCGGATGTAAAAACTGATTAAAAAGCAGAATCTGAATCGGAATCACTTGCAGTGTGCAAGAGGCCTAAGGTGTAGTGATAAGTTTCCATAGTGAGACTGTTATTTTATCACTTCAGTCCTTAAGTTATCACTTCTGTCTTTATTTTTACATGCAGTAGATAGGGAGGGGAGGAGCACACGCATGCGTATGGCAGCCAGGGAAGGAGAGAGAGCGAGAGAGAGAGAGACTGTTTGTGTTTGTGTCTGGTGTGTGTGTGTCCGTGTATGTGTGTATACATATGCTCGATGTCTCACTCTTCTTCACTCTCTGTATACAGAGTCCCCTTCTTCGTAAACTACTAAAAAAATGAAGCAGACAGCTCAGAATCCTGCAGTTTACTTTGCTGTCTCTAGTAACACTCCACTTAACGACAGCTCAGGCCAGATGATAACTCCTCACACACTTTACAGTTGTTATCCCTTGCATTCATCTCTGTGAATTAACATCCTGGCCTATATGCAATTCACTTTTCCTCCTGAGTTTTTTTCTCCTAGGAGATAATTTTTCTATTTAGACTAACTTTTCAGCACTTTGCAATTGAACCAAAAACTAGGTGAACATGTAGTTTTAAAATTATTTTAAGTATTTATTTTGCTTTCTGGTAGCTTAAGGCCTTGATCACTTTGCGTTCCGTTCGCGTGTCCATCCGCGTTGGGGTTTTTTAGAGGCGTCTTTTTTTTCCGATTCCCGGCGCTTGGGTGGGCGATTCGTTTTTCTGCTTAGCGGTTTTCT
This sequence comes from Hyperolius riggenbachi, assembly GCF_040937935.1. NCBI lineage: Eukaryota > Metazoa > Chordata > Amphibia > Anura > Hyperoliidae > Hyperolius > Hyperolius riggenbachi. Next base: position 248,133,973 of record NC_090656.1, read on the forward strand.
CAGAGCAGTTTTGTAATTCACTCCCTGACGCAAGTCAGGAAGTGAACCTTTGACCCGGAAAAGAATAAATACAATGTATTTATTCTGTTATTCTTAAAAACGCAAGCATAATCGCCTTATTGCGCATTTTTGTACACATTCGCCGATTTTCCTATACCTTCCATTGACTCCGAATCGCCCCAAAAATGGAACACGCACCGCTTTCCTAGCCGCACCGCAAACGACCCGCGCTGATATAACCCTTCTCATAGGCATTCATTGGCCAAGCAGTCAAGGGACGTTTTTAAAAAACGCAGGCAGCCGAAAAAAAATCCTGAAACCGCCTGCAGTGTGAACAAGCCCTTAGGGCTATGTACCTGTAACGATCGGTGTCAGTACACAGAGAGAATCTGATTATTGGTGATCTGCATATATTGCTAACCTCTGGACACCTGGATAATGTGAGTGTTTGGTGTAATGGTAGTACTTTGAGTATAGCACAGGAAATTAGAGACAGTATGGGCAATACTGCTCTAAAGATAAGGAAACATTCCAGTAGCCTGAGACTCCCCAAGGGGTGGAGTCAGGCTGGAAGAAGGAAGGTCCAGAGAGTGAGTGACAATAAGGACAAATGTCACTGAGTGATCTGGAAACTATCTCTTAATAGTAGAGATAGCTCTCGAGGTCGGGCAAGCCAGGTCGGCAACACATGGACAGATAAGGTACATAGACAGAAGGCTGATTCGGTATCCAAGGCAAGCATGGTTTGGCAACAGAGTATCAGATGTGTAAGGTACCGAATCAAAGATCAGAGGAGTAGTCAGGAAAGCAATAAGTCATAACAGATATCAAACAATGCCTAGTCTGGGTGTGAGGTCCTTGGTCTCTACACCCTGGAACTAGTCTGATGTATAACAGAATGGTAACACAAGTTCCCTAGTCTGGGTGTGAGGTCTGTGGTCTCTACACCCTGGAACTAGTCTGATGTATAACAGATTGATAACACAGGTTCCCTAGTCTGTGTGTGAGGTCCGTGGTCTCTACACCCTGGAACTGGTCTAAGCATAAACAGAATACAATACAAGTAATCTGATGTTGTTGTTCTCATTGCTGAGCAACTGGGAGGGGTGATTAGGACACGGGACAGTTGGAACTGTGTCTCATGCTCCCTGTCACCTCCTTTCAACCAAAAAGATGGCTGCCCTCATGAAATCAAACATTTGCCTGTTCTTTTAAAACAGGGTGGGTAAGAGATTATATTACCTATCTATTTTAATTAACACAACTAATGTAACTTAATGACAGTATGTTTGTTTAGGCTGAAGTTCCCCTTTAAGAAATCACTCAAAAGACGGAATCCTTTTTTAAGGACACACTGAGGTACATTGCTTAGTGAATAGTACATAACTTATCGCTATGACGATAACAGTAAAAATAGCTCAGCATCTTTATTAACTACTTCGGCCTCCTGGGCGTAGCTAGTACGTGGCTAGGCCATGTGCGCGTCCGCGCACTCCCACGGCCGATCACGCACGTGCACGCGTGCTCCCGTCCCGCGGTTCGTTAGCCAGGCAATCAGTGAATGGTGCCCGATCACTGATTCCTCTCCCTCGCAGAAAAAGCGACAGCTTCTCTCGGAAGCTTCGCTTTTTCTGGCTGTTGCATGGGGGATGCGTCTCTCTAAGCGTACGTTACGCTTAGAGTGACGTCATGTAAACAAACTCATGGCCGCCATCTTGTGGCCAAAAAGTAAAACTACTACTAAAAGTGAAAAAATTAAAAGTCAACACACATTTACATTATAAAAATACTGTTTACATCCCACCCTCCCAAAAGTACCCACATAAAATGTTTAATATAAAAAAACAAAAACAAAAAAAAACATGTAAATATTTATTTAAGGGTCTAAACTTTTTAAATATCAATGTAAAGATGAAATATTTCTATATTTTTTTATTTTAAACTTGTAAATAGTGATAGATGCAAAACGGAAAAAAATGCACCTTTATTTCCAAATAAAATATTGTCGCCATACATTGTGATAGGGACATAATTTTAACGGTGTAATAACCGGGATATATGGGCAAATACAATACGTGAGTTTTAATTATGGAGGCATGTATTATTTTAAAACTATAATGGCTGAAAACTGAGACATAATGAATTTTTTCCGTTTTTTTCTTATTCTTCCTGTTAAAATGCATTTACAGTAAAGTGGCTCTTAGCAAAATGTACCCCCCAAAGAAAGCCTAATTGGTGGCGGAAAAAACAAGATACAGATCAGTTAATTGTGATAAGTAGTGATAAAGTTATAGGCTAATGAATGGGAGGTGAACATTGCTCGGATGCATAAAGTGAAAACGACTGAAGGCTGAAGTGGTTAAAGTCAAGAGATAAGTTTAGTGAATTGCGGCCATATCTGTATTATTACGTACTCCATGTTTTGTTCTTCAGCGCCACGGAATATGTTGGCGCTTTATAAATCAATAACAGTAAATAATCACAAGTTTGTACACAGCGGCAGCAAGTAGAAGATGTGCTGAAATCCAGCAGCAAATGATATGACAGCGTTGGGATGATTTATCTCCTCCATTTCCACAATCGTCCTTGTTCTCTGCCTGATCTGTTTGCCTCCTGATAATCCATTTGCCTAATTCCCTGCTAATGTTCCTCACTGTGTTTGCACAAAGACTTTGGGCCTGAAAAAAACGATGCCATTCTATGTAATCAACATTTGCATCCCTGTTTGAGGGCTCGAGGATTATTTTCACTCTATATTAAGTTTAATAATAAATGAGGTTTAATTTAACAGATTTACTTCAGTGAAAAACAAAGGGAGGGGGGGAGTAAATTATTTCATACTACATTATTTTGAAGCCATTCACCATTTCAGCCTGCAGGGATTTTTCACCTTATGCATCAGAGCAATTTTCACCTCCCATTCATTCGCCAATAACTTCATTACTACTTATCACAATTTATTGATCTAGATCTTGTTTTTTCCGCCACTAATTAGGCTTTCTTTGGGTGGTACATTTTGCCAAGAATTATTTTTTTATAAATGCATTTTAACAGGATTAATAAGAAAAAAGAAATCATTATTTCTCAGTTTTCAGCCAATATAGCTTTAAAATAATCCACGCTACCATAATTAAAACCTATTTATTTTATTTGCCCATTTGTCTCGGTTATGACACCATTTAAATGTTGTCCCTATCACAATGTATGGCGCCAATATTTTATTTGGAAATAAAGGTACATTTTTTCAGTTTTGCGTCCATCACTATTTACAAGCTTATAATTTAAAAAAATGTTTGTAGCATACTCCCTTTAAATGCATATTTAAAAAGTTCAGACCCTTAGGTAACTATTTATGTCTTTTTTTTATTATTGTAATTTTTTTTTTCCATTAAAAAATTTATTTGGGTAATATTTTGGTGTGGGAAATAAACAGTTAATTTTTACTGTTATTATATGTGTAAATTGTAATGTAAAAAATATGTAGATGTAGTTTTACTATTTGAGGGTTTTTTTTTCCCTCTTGTGCTTCTCGCTAACCGGAAGCACAAGGGGGATGCAGAAATTTTTCCGGGCAGAAAGACTGAAGCCTCTTGTAAGAGCGCTTCGGTTTTTCGGTTTATCTGCTGGGGACACGGATCGGTGATCAGGAGGAACCATGTTCCTGTTCACTGATCCCAGGGCTACCGGGGGACACCACGGGGGCGCGCACGGCACCGCAGCAGAGCAGCCACCCGGACGTGAGCTTCACGTCCGGGCGGCAGAAATGGTTAAATTGTAACTCAAATAAGTGCGACACAAACCAGTCTCTAGTTTAATTGTATTAAAAAAACAAACTTCACACTTCAATGTGCAGCAAATAACCAGCATTTAACATTGCTAGGAAATTCATTTTTGTAACCATGGCAATTGGTGGCAAAAAAAGAATATGTAGATCATTGTCTTGTGATAAGTAGTGATAAAGTTATTGGAGAATGAATGCGAGGAGCGCTGAAATGTGAACATTGCTCTGGTCCTAAAGGACAAAAACCTTAGTGGTGAATTGGTTAAACCTTAGTTGGTGAAGGAGGCATCTGGCCACAGGCTCTGATGGTGGTTGTTGCAGTTTCTGCAACCTACCATTGTGTGTATAGAATGTAATCACCTATCTTATTCCAGTTATTCAGACATACTGCACCATTCGGCTCCTGCTTTTCCTTTTGTTTCCCAGGAATTCTTGGAAGCCCCGGGGAAAAGCCACCTCTCGTTTTGTAAGGGCCTAATCACACCTGTTGTGAATAAATACAGTAAAAACCGGTATCGCTCTGCAAAAGCGCTTTGTACAAAATCGTGGCGCGCAGTGGAGCGCCCCGGGAGGGGAAAAAAATCACACAAAAAAGCGCAAAACGCGTCTGTCAGCGGTTTTGATTTTAGATGTAAACAAAGCCTAAGAGTAATCAAAGCAAATCAAATCAAAACAAATCTAGCTTTATTGCCATGACCAAGCTTCAATACAGGCATTGCCAAAGCAGGGGGAATGAGGGACCTTATTCCCCCCCCCCTCCCCCCCCCCCATCCCCATGTTAATGCTTTGTTTTGCTTTGGCGATGCTAAATGTATTTAGTCCTGCCAATAAAGCTTTTTTGGATTGGATTGGACATGCTGCTATTCCTAGTGGGCGATATTGTGGCTGGGAACGCGAAGAATCACTTGCGTTCCCAGCCTGACGGACGGTGACGGCGAAACCGGAAGTAGCCGCCGACGGGGACGGGAGGGACATGGCGAGGGCACCGATCAGCTGCAGGGGGCAGAGGGAAGCTCCAGGTGAGTAAAACTCATTTTTTTTTTTTTCCGGCTTAAGGTTCACTTTAAGTTTGGCTCCTGCTTTGGCTTCTGCTTACCCTGTATATGGATAGGTGCACAACTTCACAAGAGATTTTTTAAAGCCATACACTTACCTAAGGAGAGGGAAGGCTCTGGGCCCTGCAGTGTTCCCCAACCCTGTCCTCAAGGCTCACCAACAGTGCATGTTTTGTGGAAATCCACAGAGGTAGCTAATCAGCTCTGCTGAGATGCTAAATTCCTCACCTGTCCATGTTTGTGGTTTTCTGCAAAACATGTACTGTCATTGGGAGCGGAGTCTTCCTGAAGACAGGCGGCTCCATACAGCGCACGTGCGAGTACATGAGAGGGAGCTTGCGCGTGCGCAGTACGGAGTGGCCCATTTTCGGTAGTACTCGGGCTCCCGAAGACTTCCAAAGCCTCCTTTCGGCAGCAGACACAGCAGTATTTGACCAAATTGGTTGACTACTGCTCCCGGGGAGCCAGCGCTGGAACGAGGGCACCAGGAAAGGAGAGGAAAGGCTCTATGGGACCCAGAGCATTTCCAAAGGAGACACTTAAAATGTATGCTAATCTACATTCAGTAACTGCTTTTGAGAATTTGCCCCGGTCAATTTTAAATTTAGTTGGCCTTTAATAAATTTCACTTTAATTGGTTGACTTGATACTTGCATTACAATGGGGCTTAGATGCCTTTTTTTAGGCCTCTTTTCCACAAACAGTTGATCTGTGTGCTCAGAAAGCAGATACCAGGCAGCAGTTAGCAGTTATTAGGCAGCAGTGAGCAGTTACCAGGCAGCAGTTAGCAGTTATTAGGCAGCATTGAGCAGTTACCAGGCAGCAGTGAGCAGTTGTGGGAGTTTGAGAGGCATTTCACTGCTTTTCAACTGCTCGTGGAAAAGAGGCCTCTGGGAGATGATTTTGGAGGTTTAAATTTATTTATTTATTGTATTTATAAAGCGCCAACGTATTACGCAGCGCTGAATTGATGGACACACATAGCTGGAAAAAACGGCACCGACTGAGGGTGGCCAAAAAGGGCGCCGCAATAGACTCTAATGCAATTATCGTTAATACGGCAAAAAAAAAGCAGAAAAAAGGGCGCCAGGATAAATATCGTTAACAACATTAGAACATTAAAATTTTTTGAAGTACAGTATGTTATCGTTTTAGAAGCGTGCAACGTTAAAGTTTTTGTCATATTATTTTGTTTGTATGTGCAGATTTAACATTATCAAAGATATTATCATCTCTATGTGGAAAAGGGTGTTTCTGCAGGGGGAGTAGTTAGGGTTAGGCACCACCAGGGGGAGTGGTTAGTGTTAGGCACCATCTGGGGGAGTGGTTAGTGTTAGGCACCACCAGGGGGAGTGGTTAGTGTTAGGCACCATCTGGGCGGCGGTTAGTTTTAGGCAACATCAGGCAGGGCCGGCCTTAGGTTTTTCAGCGCCCTGAGCGTAACCAGATTTTGGCGCCCCCCCCCCCCCATTCATCCCCATCGCATTGCGTGCATATAATAGGCAGATCCCCCCTTAGTCTATATAGGCTACTAGTCTTGCATATGTAGGCAGATCCCCCTTTAATGTGTATATATATAGGCAGATCCCCCTTAGTGCATATAGGCTTAGGCTACTAGTCTTGCAGTTACAGATCCCTTTTAGTGTATTTAGGCAGCCGATCCCCCCCCTCCCCTCTTAGTGTATCTAGCATAGGCATATTCCCCCTTTAGCGTAGGGAGGTTGGGGAGCCTTACTTTTTGCTGGTCTTATATTCTTACTGTCTGCAGAGTAGTCTGCAGACTCAGCGCCATCAGATAATTCATCAAGTAGTCACATGCCATCAGATAATTCATCAAGTCGTTACATGCCATCAGATAATTCATCAAGTAGTCACATGCCATCAGATAATTCATCAAGTCGTTACATGCCATCAGATAATTCATCAAGTAGTCACATGCCATCAGATAATTCATCAAGTAGTCACATGCCATCAGATAATTCATCAAGCAGTCTCATGCCATCAGATAATTCATCAGGTCGTCACATGCCATCAGATAATTCATCAAGCAGTCTCATGCCATCAGATAATTCATCAGGTCGTCACATGCCATCAGATAATTCATCAGGTCGTCACATGCCATCAGATAATTCATCAGGTCGTCACATGCCATCAGATAATTCATCAAGTAGTCACATGCCATCAGATAATTCATCAAATCGTGGCATGCCATCAGATAATTCATCAAGTAGTCACATGCCATCAGATAATTCATCAAATCGTGGCATGCCATCAGGTAATTCATCAAGTAGTCACATGCCATCAGATAATTCATCAAGTAGTCACATGCCATCAGATAATTCATCAAGTAGTCACATGCCATCAGATAATTCATCAAGTAATCACATGCCATCAGATAATTCATCAAGTAGTCACATGCCATCAGATAATTCATCAAGTAGTCACATGCCATCAGATAATTCATCAAGTAGTCACATGCCATCAGATAATTCATCAGGTCGTCACATGCCATCAGATAATTCATCAAGTAGTCACATGCCATCAGGTAATTCATCAAGTAGTCTCATGCCATCAGATAATTCATCAAGTAGTCACATGCCATCAGATAATTCATCAAGTAGTCACATGCCATCAGATAATTCATCAAGTAGTCTCATGCCATCAGATAATTCATCAAGTAGTCACATGCCATCAGATAATTCATCAGGTCGTCACATGCCATCAGATAATTCATCAAGTAGTCACATGCCATCAGGTAATTCATCAAGTAGTCACATGCCATCAGATAATTCATCAAGTAGTCACATGCCATCAGGTAATTCATCAAGTAGTCACATGCTGCCCAATAAAAATAAAGCTGTAACAGTCAACCAGATAAAATAAATAAGTAGCCAGGTACCTCACAATAAACAAATTACATAGACAGATGCCTCAAGATAAAACAATTTAGTAGCCAAGTCCACCCTGGATACATAAATTAAACAGCCATGTTCACCAAATAAAATAATTAGATAGCTATGTGCCCATACATATCAGTAGGTAGAAAAATGTGCCCCTAGATGTTAGGTAACCATAGCGGACCCCCAATTGCTAGCTGGGTGCAGGGTGTTTGCTGGGTGCAGGTTAGGGCAGTGTGCAGGCTGGTGGCTGGGTGCAAGGCAGGGTGCAGGTTAGGGCAGTGTGCAGGATGGGACAGGGTGCTGGTTAGGGCAGTTGTGGCTGGGGCAGGGTGGGCAGTTGTGGCTGGGGCAGGGTGGGCAGTTGTGGCTGGGGCAGGGTGGGCAGTTTTGGATGGTGCAGGGTGGGCAGTTTTGGATGGAGCAGGGTGGGCAGTTATGGCAGGGTGTGCAGTTGTGGCAGGGTGGGCAGCGTGGGTAGTTGTGGCTGGGTGGGCAGCTGGGGCAGGGTGGGCAGTTGAGGCTGAGGCAGGGTGGGCAGTTGTTGCTGGAGCAGGGTGGGCAGTTGTGGCTGGAGCAGGGTGGGCAGCTGGGGCAGGGTGGGCAGTTGTGGCTGGAGCAGGGTGGACAGCTGGGGCAGGGTGGGCAGTTGTGGCTGGAGCAGGGTGGGCAGCTGGGGCAGGGTGGGCAGTTGTGGCTGGAGCAGGGTGGGCAGTTGTGGCTGGAGCAGGGTGGGCAGTTGTGGCTGGAGCAGGGTGGGCAGTTGTGGCTGGAGCAGGGTGGGCAGCTGGAGCAGGGTGTGCAGTTGTGGCTGGAGCAGGGTGGGCAGTTGTGGCTGGAGCAGGGTGGGCAGCTGGGGCAGGGTGGGCAGTTGTGGCTGGAGCAGGGTGGGCAGCTGGAGCAGGGTGGGCAGTTGTGGCTGGAGCAGGGTGGACAGCTGGGGCAGGGTGGGCAGTTGTGGCTGGAGCAGGGTGGACAGCTGGGGCAGGGTGGGCAGTTGTGGCTGGAGCAGGGTGGGCAGCTGGGGCAGGGTGGGCAGTTGTGGCTGGAGCAGGGTGGACAGCTGGGGCAGGGTGGGCAGTTGTGGCTGGAGCAGGGTGGGCAGTTGTGGCTGGAGCAGGGTGGGCAGCTGGGGCAGGGTGGGCAGTTGTGGCTGGAGCAGGGTGGGCAGCTGGGGCAGGGTGGGCAGTTGTGGCTGGAGCAGGGTGGGCAGCTGGGGCAGGGTGGGCAGTTGTGGCTGGAGCAGGGTGGGCCGTTGTGGCTGGAGCAGGGTGGGCAGCTGGGGCAGGGTGGGCAGCAGGGGCTGGGGCAGGGTGGGCCGTTGTGGCTGGGTGGGCAGATGGGGCAGGGTGGGTAGTTGTGGCTGGGTGGGCAGCTGGGGCAGGGTGGGTAGCTGGGGCAGGGTGGGCAGCTGGGGCAGGGTGGGTAGTTGTGGCTGGGTGGGCAGCTGGGGCAGGGTGGGCAGCTGGGGCAGCGTGGGTAGTTGTGGCTGGGTGGGCAGCTGGGGCAGGGTGGGTAGTTGTGGCTGGGTGGGCAGCTGGGGCAGGGTGGGCAGTTGTGGCTGGGGCAGGGTGGGCAGTTGTGGCTGGGGCAGGGTGGGCAGTTTTGGATGGAGCAGGGTGGGCAGTTTTGGATGGAGCAGGGTGGGCAGTTATGGCAGGGTGTGCAGTTGTGGCAGGGTGGGCAGCGTGGGTAGTTGTGGCTGGGTGGGCAGCTGGGGCAGGGTGGGCAGTTGAGGCTGAGGCAGGGTGGGCAGTTGTGGCTGGAGCAGGGTGGGCAGTTGTGGCTGGAGCAGGGTGGGCAGTTGTGGCTGGAGCAGGGTGGGCAGCTGGGGCAGGGTGGGCAGTTGTGGCTGGAGCAGGGTGGACAGCTGGGGCAGGGTGGGCAGTTGTGGCTGGAGCAGGGTGGGCAGCTGGGGCAGGGTGGGCAGTTGTGGCTGGAGCAGGGTGGGCAGTTGTGGCTGGAGCAGGGTGGGCAGTTGTGGCTGGAGCAGGGTGGGCAGTTGTGGCTGGAGCAGGGTGGGCAGCTGGAGCAGGGTGGGCAGTTGTGGCTGGAGCAGGGTGGGTAGTTGTGGCTGGGTGGGCAGCTGGGGCAGGGTGGGTAGTTGTGGTTGGGTGGGCAGCTGGGGCAGGGTGGGTAGTTGTGGCTGGGTGGGCAGCTGGGGCAGGGTGGGCAGCGTGGGTAGTTGTGGCTGGGTGGGCAGCTGGGGCAGGGTGGGCAGCTGGGGCAGGGTGGGTAGTTGTGGCTGGGTGGGCAGCTGGGGCAGGGTGGGCAGCGTGGGTAGTTGTGGCTGGGTGGGCAGCTGGGGCAGGGTGGGCAGCTGGGGCAGGGTGGGTAGTTGTGGCTGGGTGGGCAGCTGGGGCAGGGTGGGCAGCTGGGGCAGGGTGGGCAGTTGTGGCTGGGTGGGCAGCTGGGGCAGGGTGGGTAGTTGTGGCTGGGTGGGCAGCTGGGGCAGGGTGGGTAGTTGTGGCTGGGTGGGCAGCTGGGGCAGGGTGGGTAGTTGTGGTTGGGTGGGCAGCTGGGGCAGGGTGGGCAGCGTAGGTAGTTGTGGCTGGGTGGGCAGCTGGGGCAGGGTGGGTAGTTGTGGTTGGGTGGGCAGCTGGGGCAGGGTGGGTAGTTGTGGCTGGGTGGGCAGCTGGGGCAGGGTGGGTAGTTGTGGTTGGGTGGGTAGTTGTGGCTGGGTGGGCAGCTGGGGCAGGGTGGGCAGCTGGGGCAGGGTGGGTAGTTGTGGCTGTTACAGACCTCAGATCTCGCGGCGACCGATCCCCGCAGCCTGTCCCCGCTCTTCTCATGGAGACTGACAGACCTCAGATGGCAGCGACAGCAGAGTCACAGGCCGTGCACGCTACCCGCGCTCAATGTACTCCAAATACGGAAGTGACGTCAGAGGTCAATGACGTCACTTCTGCATTTGGAATATATTCAACGTGGATAGCGTGCACAGCCAGCAACTCTTTGTCGCTGCGGTCTGAGGTCTGTCGGGACTCGGGGACAGGCGGCGGGGGCAGAGGCGGCATCGGGAGGGGAGGCATGGCATGTTCTGAAACCCACAGCGGCAGTTTGCTGGTCTTCGCCCCCAGCGGCACCAAGGGGCGAAGCAAGACGCTCAGCGAGACGGACCCCATCTGGAGCCTGCAGCAGCAGCCGGATAATGTATGCGGCCAGGAGCGCCCCCTGGAAGCCGGCGCCCTGAGCGACCGCTCCGGTCGCTCAGGTCAAAGGCCGGCCCTGACACCAGGGGGTGGTTAGTGTTAGGCACCACCAGGGGGGTGGTTAGGGTTAGGCACCACCAGGAGGGTGGTTAAGGTTAGGCACCACCAGAGGGTTGGTTAGGGTTTGGCACCACCGGGGGGAGTAATTAGGGTTAGGCGTCACCAAGGGAGTGGTTAGTTTTAGGCATCAGCAGGGGAGGGTTCTGTGTGAGGGTAGGGTTGGGTTAAACTGTATTGTTGAATTACATAACGATTTGTAATGTTAATATATTTTTGTTATTATTTCCGGTCTATTTTTACAACTGTATTTATAATTAACCAGGTTTGACAACAATGTTTATCATTATCAGATTTCGTTATCCTCCGGCGCCATTTCGTTATCCAGCCAGGCCCTTTTTTCATGCACACGTACACATGCGCATTAGTGTGATAAGCACAAATTTAGCATTATCGTCATCTCGCATTGTTATTCATAATTACAATGCACAGTCGTAATGCGAAATTTCAGGAAAATGATAATTTCATATGTAAATGTAATCAGGTAATTTTGCATAATTTCATGCCGATTTCAACAGTTAATAGAAAAGTCCCCATATTTGATATCATCACCAAAATTGCCACGTACTGTATGTTGAGAAGAATATTGGGAATAAAACAAAAAAGGAATTCAAAAAACATCTTGTAGCTTTTGAGATAATTGATTTTGAAATTGCAATGGAAAAATCATTTTGAAACTGGCATTTTTCTGTATAAAAAATGTTTTCCCTTGCAATTATTAAAATCTATTTTCTCAAAAACTAAAAGGTCTTTTTGAAAAAAAAAAAAAAACCTTATTTCCACCATTCCCCTTAAGAAATGTAGCAATTTTTGTGATGATAATATGTATAGGGAATCGCTGAAGTTGGCATAAAATTACGCAAAATTACGAACGGATTACATAAAATCAATTGAATGTCCAAACCGTAATTACTGAAAAATTAAGCAAAACTACACGTAATCGTAATTAGCAGATTACAATCTTCACTAATGGGCGCATAACAATAGGACTCCCGGGGGAGGGGGGGACTATTGTTAGGCAGTGAATAGCAGTGGCTGGGTAGTTTGATTCGAATCTCGACTCTTCCTGCTCAGTAAGGAGACCTTGGGCAAGAATCTCCGCACTGCTACTGCCTATAGAGCGCGCCCTAGCGGCTGCAGCTCTGGTGCTTTTAATTTCCCAGGGCTCAAGCAAGTTATAAATGTTCCGTATAGTGTGTATGCGCATGCTGTGCTCCACTCCTTAAAGGGGGGCTCAGCGGGGTCACAGAGGCAGGCCAGACTTATGTGTGCGGGGGGGGGGGGGTTAGCATGGGTCCACACAAAGTTTTGGCACTGTGATTTGGAGTTGGCCCAAACAGTTCCTGGTGAACTTTCGCTGTTTGTGTTTGTGACCCCTTACCTCACAGTCAGTGGACACATGGCAGCCAATCAGCTAGCACCCCCTCCTGGACCCCCCCTATTAAAAAGCAGTTGCGGTGGCCATATTGGAATCATTCTCTACTGGCTGCTGACTGTTAGTGAGAGCAGGGTCAGACTTGCTGCAGATACGTAGGGAAAGCATTAGCTAGGCCTGTGCTCTTGTTCCTCATTGACTACTTGCTGAAAGCACCCCAAATAGCCCTTTTGAGGGCTAGAACATCTGTCATTTGTGTTTTTTTTTTGTGTGTGTGACCCTCCACAGCCCACTGACACCCATAGCTGTGCACAGTACTGCTATTGTGGCCACATTAAGTTGCAGGCACAGAGTACCACTCCAGTGCATTATTTGTAGGCATGTGATGTGATTTCTGCCCTTTATTAGCGATTAAAACACAGCTGCGTCAAATGCATAATTTTTGGTGAGAATTTTGGCATGGATCCCCCTCCAGGTGTTAGGCTGCTTGAAACAACTTTTCCATCACTTTTGTTGCCAGAAACAGTCTATGTAGGTTCTAAAATTCGCCTGGCTATTGAAGTCAATGGCGGTTTGCATGTTCGCAAACATTTGTGGAAAAATGTGTTGTTCGCAACATCTCTGCTGTAGATAAGCCTCTATAGACAAGTCTTTTTTCATCCTAGATGACCAGGTAACCTGAGTTATGTATCGTCAGCAGGGACACCAAATTGTGCAACGAACAAGGAAAAATAGCGCTGAAAAACAGAATTATCGCACCTGTCATCTTATGAATTTTAGGATGTTTATCAAAACTGCACTCACCTTTGTAGTGTCATACATACAGGGTGACATTTAGAAAGAAATGTGAGTTTTTGAACCAGAGGGAGAATGTCTCAGGAAATAGAGCTAAAACTACTTTCCAGGAGGAAGTTCTGGAGAATGTGTGAATGTGTACCTTTAACATTGTTCGCTCATAGGTTGTATAATTTGTGTTGTCAGTAACGTGCCATGTGAGCTCTCAGGTCGATCTGAGAGCTCACATGGCACGTTACTGACAACACAAATTATACAACCTATGAGCGAACAATGTTAAAGGTACATAATATACTGACCATACACACAAAAACACAACACTGACCATGCAGCATTCTCTAGAGAAGGGCACCAATTTCCTAATATCCCGTGTAACTCACAATTACCATGCAAAATCATAATGCAAAATTTTAGGAAAAGTCTTAATTCATTTTGTTTGTGAACGTAATAAGTAACTGTAATTTTGGCGGTGAATAGCAAAGCTCCCACATAGGCTATCTTCACCAAAATAGAGATGGCTCGAACCTCCGATTTTCGGTTCATGAACTTCTGCAAACAGTTTGGTTTGCGCGAACTTCCGCGAAACGCAATAGACTTTAATGGGGAGGCGAACTTGGAAAACTAGAAACACTTATGCTGGCCAGAAAAGCGATGGAAAACATGTTTCAAGGGGTCTAACACCTTGCCCCCCAGGTGGCGGAGTGGGATACATGGCAAAAGTCCCGGGGAAAAATCTGGTTTTGACGCAAAGCAGCGTTTTAAGGGCAGAAATCACATTGAATGCTAAATTGCAGGCCTAAAGTGCTTTAAAACATCTTGCATGTGTATACATCAATCAGGTAGTGTAATTAGAGTACTGCTTCACACTGACACACCAAACTCACTGTGTAACGCACCACAAACAGCTGTTTGTGTAGTGACGGCCATGCTGGACTGGTGCACACCATGGCGAGATTGTTCTGTGATGTCAGGTAATGTCTGACTGCCTTATCAACTTTCAATGGTTCTTTCTCTAACATAGTTAAAGCTTACATCTATTTTTTTTAATTACTTTTTCTGCTGGCTGTTCACTGCCTGTAACGAGAATCTGTTATGGAGGGCAAGTCTGCCATTGCGAGTGACCACGGGTAATGGCCGGGGAATTCTGGTTCGATTCTGGTCTGGAGTGGGAGTCTAAGAAACGGCTACCACCACACACATCCAAGGAAGGCAGCAGGCACGCTGTGGGCAAAGGAGCAGGAACGGCTACCACACATCCAAGGAAGGCAGCAGGCATGGCAGGCACGTCCCGAGGTAGTGACCAAAAATAACAATACAGGAGGACTTTCGAGGCCCTGCTGTATATGAGATGAATCAACTTGAAATCCTTTAACGAGAATCTGTTATGGAGGGCAAGTTTGCCATCCATTTAAGTGAAAGGCGTTGGTGGAGGGTGGATCCGGAAGCACTAAGTCAAGGTGTTAGACTAAAGGATGTCCGCATGTCTGACATCACCATGAGATTGCTGGAGCGTCCAGTCCTTGTCTGCGTGGACATGGGAGAAGGATTACTGGCAGTGGTACCTTTATTGCGTTGTGCTGTGACATCACCCTTAAACGCATTGTAAAGCATAGTTGCCAGCTTGTTCTGCAAGTGCTGCATCCTTTCTGCCTTCTGGTGATTTGGAAACATCTCCGCCACTTTGTGCCTATACCGAGGGTCTAGTAGTGTGGCCATCCAGTACAGCTCATTCCCCTTGAGTTTTTTTTATACGGGGTCCTTCAACAGGTTGGACAGCATAAAAGACGCCATCTGCACAAAGTTGGATCCAGATGTACTATCCATCTCCTCTTGCTCTTCCTCAGGTGGGTTCTTACGTCAGGTAAGTCCTCCTCCTCCCTCCAGCCATGAACAATACCACGGGAACGTCGAGCAGCACAAGCCCCCTGCGACGCCTGCTGCGGTTGTTCTTCTGCCGCCGCCTCCTCCTCCAAAGAAACTCCTTCCTCATCATCTGAGTCTGACTCCTTTTTCCCCACGACTCTTCCTCCTCCTACCCCCTCTGTGCTGCCGCAGGTGTTGAGGAAACATATGTTGTTTCTCCGCTGAATGTCCGCAAAGCATGCCATGGCCGTATAAGACCGCCTGAAATGCCCACACAACTTCCAGGTCTGCTTCAGGACGTCCTCTAAGCCCGGGTACTTTGTGACAAATCTTTGCACGACCAGATTCAGCACATGTTCCATGCAGGGTACATGTGTCAGCTTTCCCAAATTCAACACGGAAATGAGATTGCTGCCGTTGTCACACACCACGTTGCCGATCTCCAGTTGGTGCGGGGTCAGCCACTGATCCACCTGTTTGTTAAGAGCAGCCAGGAGAGCTGGTCCAGTGTGACTCTCCACTTTGAGGCAAGACATGTCTAAGATAGCGTGACACTGTCGTACCTGGCATGCATTATAGGCCCTGGGGAGCTGGGGCTGTGTAGCTGGAGAGGAGATGGCAGCACCAGTAGAGTTGAACTGCCACTCAGCCAAGGAGGAGGAGGATGATGACAGCGAAGAGGATGTAGCAGGAGGAGAGGAGGTCACAGGAGGCCAAGCCGTGGAGGTGTCACATTGCTATTTTAGCAATAAGAATCAGCAAGGAGCAAGCTAAGAAGCCTACAAGAGCCTAACTAAGCTTTCCCTGAGAGAGTCTGCAGCAGCTGTCCCTTCTCTATTTACTGCAGGCACACGAGTGAGTAAAATGGCCGGTGATGCCTGCCTGTTATAAGGGGGGGAGTGGCTCCAGGAGGGAGTGTAGCCTGGTTGGCTACAATGTGCCTGCTGACTGTGATGTAGAGGGTCAAAGTTGACCCTAATGGTGCACTATGGGGGCGAATCAAACTTCCGGTAAAGTTCGCGGTTCTCCGCGATCGCGAACCCCCGGAAGTTCGCCTGGTATCGTTCGCCGGCGAACCATTTGGGCCATCTCTAGTCTCAAGGCAGACAATCCAACGGACAATGCACACTGCTGGGTTCTACGGATGCAGGCCAAGGAGGACGCCACTTCTCCAAATAAGGCACACAAAAGCTCGCTTGGCCTTTGCAAATACTCATCTGGACAAAGAAGAAGACTTCTGGTTTTCTGTGTTATGGTCAGACGAAACAACATTTAAATTGTTTGGTCACAATGAGGTTTCCTTAATTTGGCGTAAAAAAAAGGAGCCTTCAACCCAAAGAACACCATCCCCACTGTCATACATGGTGGTGAGAACCTAATGCTTTGGGGGTGTTTTTCAGCCAATGGACCAGGGAATCTAATTACAAACGGCACCATGAAAAAAGAGCAATACATGAGGATTCTCAACGACAACATCAGGCAGTCTGCTTAGAAACCTGGCCTTGGGCACCAGTGGACATTTCAGCATGGCAATGACCCAAAACACACAGCAAAAGTGGTGAAGAGATGGTTAGCAGACAACAACATTAACGTTTTGGAGAGGCCCAGCCAGAGTCCTGACTTGAATCCAATTGAGAATCTGTGGAAGGAGGTAAAGATCAGGGTGAGGCAAGAAGACCCTCCAACCTGAAGGATTTGGAGCTCATTGCTAAAGATGAATGGACAAAAATACCTGTGGAGACATGCAAAAAGCTGGTCTGCAATTATAGGAAGTGTTTGATTGCTGTAATAGCCAATAAAGGCTTTTCCATTGATTATTGAGAAGGGTAGGAATAATTCTGGACTGGACACTTTTTTCTCAAAGGTAAACAAAAGCTGAGAAATGTTTTCCATAATAATGCCTCTTGTACATCACCTTATTATCTGTTGGGAGACACCTATGTCATTTACCATCAAAAAAAATTACTTGCTGGTTGAATAAAATTTGCCAAGGTTATGAATAATTATGGGCAGTACTGTATGTATTGTAGTCTTGAGCCAATTTAGTGGGAAGCCAATTAACGTGTCTGTATGTTTGTTTGTTTTTTTTGTTTTGTTTGTTTGTTTGTTTTTGGGGGGCTGGAGTGCCCCGGGGGAAACCCACGTAGACATAGGAAGAACATACAAGCTCCATGCAGATAGTGGTAAATGGTAAATGCCTGCACAGCTACACGTATCCTTTAAATCCCTGATCTCTCCTGAAGAGCACAATTAAAGAGTTGACAATGTCAAATAAATGAAGCAATCTTTAAGCCAAACAACGAAAAGAATGGCACAGTCTGAATCCCTGTCTGTTTATGCCAAGCCTTGTGTGTGCCAAGCACGATTCCCAGCCAAGTTTCTATTGGAGGATAAAAAAACAATATCGGGGTTGTGTGGCCAGACAGTACCTGATTATACCGCAGTGTGTAATGTAGGTCAGCATTTATCAAGTGACGCTTACACTGTCGGTGTATGTACAGTATACTTAAAGGTGCTTAACATTATTAATATGCATTTATATAGCATCTTCTGCAGCACATTACAGAGTACATAGTCATGTCACTGACTGTCCTCAGAGGAGCTCACACTCTAATCCTACCATAGTCATAGTCTAATGTCCTACCATATTATTATTATGTATTTATATAGCACTGACATCTTCTGCAGCACATTACAGAGCACATAGTCATGTCACTGACTGTCCTCAGAGGAGCTCACAATCTAATCCTACCATAGTCATAGTCTAATGTCCTACCATATTATTATTATGTATTTATATAGCACTGGCATCTGCTGCAGCACATTACAGAGTACATAGTCATGTCACTGACTGCCCTCAGAGGAGCTCACACTCTAATCCTACCATAGTCATAGTCTAATGTCCTACCATATTATTATTATGTATTTATATAGCACTGGCATCTGCTGCAGCACATTACAGAGCACATAGTCATGTCACTGACTGTCCTCAGAGGAGCTCACACTCTAATCCTACCATAGTCATAGTCTAATGTCCTACCATATTATTATTATGTATTTATATAGCACTGACATCTCCTGCAGCACATTACAGAGTACATAGTCATGTCACTGACTGCCCTCAGAGGAGGTCAAACTTTAATCCTACCATAGTCATAGTCTAATGTCCTACCATATTATTATTATGTATTTATATAGCACTGACATCTTCTGCAGCACATTACAGAGTATATAGTCATGTCACTGACTGTCCTCAGAGGAGCTCACAATCAAATCCCTACCATAGTTATAGTCTAATGTCCTACCATATTATTATTGTGTATTTATATAGCACTGACATCTTCTGCAGCACATTACAGAGTACATAATCATGTCACTGACTTCCCTCAGAGGAGCTCACATTCTAATCCTACCATAGTCATAGTCTAATGTCCTACCATATTATTATTATGTATTTATATAGCACTGACATCTCCTGCAGCACATTACAGAGTACATAGTCATGTCACTGACTGTCCTCAGAGGAGCTCACACTCTAATCCTACCATAGTCATAGTCTAATGTCCTACCATATTATTATTATGTATTTATATAGCACTGACATCTTCTGCAGCACATTACAGAGCACATAGTCATGTCACTGACTGTCCTCAGAGGAGCTCACAATCTAATCCTACCATAGTCATAGTCTAATGTCCTACCATATTATTATTATGTATTTATATAGCACTGGCATCTGCTGCAGCACATTACAGAGTACATAGTCATGTCACTGACTGCCCTCAGAGGAGCTCACACTCTAATCCTACCATAGTCATAGTCTAATGTCCTACCATATTATTATTATGTATTTATATAGCACTGGCATCTGCTGCAGCACATTACAGAGCACATAGTCATGTCACTGACTGTCCTCAGAGGAGCTCACACTCTAATCCTACCATAGTCATAGTCTAATGTCCTACCATATTATTATTATGTATTTATATAGCACTGACATCTCCTGCAGCACATTACAGAGTACATAGTCATGTCACTGACTGCCCTCAGAGGAGGTCAAACTTTAATCCTACCATAGTCATAGTCTAATGTCCTACCATATTATTATTATGTATTTATATAGCACTGACATCTTCTGCAGCACATTACAGAGTATATAGTCATGTCACTGACTGTCCTCAGAGGAGCTCACAATCAAATCCCTACCATAGTTATAGTCTAATGTCCTACCATATTATTATTGTGTATTTATATAGCACTGACATCTTCTGCAGCACATTACAGAGTACATAATCATGTCACTGACTTCCCTCAGAGGAGCTCACATTCTAATCCTACCATAGTCATAGTCTAATGTCCTACCATATTATTATTATGTATTTATATAGCACTGACATCTCCTGCAGCACATTACAGAGTACATAGTCATGTCACTGACTGTCCTCAGAGGAGCTCACACTCTAATCCTACCATAGTCATAGTCTAATGTCCTACCATATTATTATTATGTATTTATATAGCACTGACATCTTCTGCAGCACATTACAGAGCACATAGTCATGTCACTGACTGTCCTCAGAGGAGCTCACAATCTAATCCTACCATAGTCATAGTCTAATGTCCTACCATATTATTATTATGTATTTATATAGCACTGGCATCTGCTGCAGCACATTACAGAGTACATAGTCATGTCACTGACTGCCCTCAGAGGAGCTCACACTCTAATCCTACCATAGTCATAGTCTAATGTCCTACCATATTATTATTATGTATTTATATAGCACTGGCATCTGCTGCAGCACATTACAGAGCACATAGTCATGTCACTGACTGTCCTCAGAGGAGCTCACACTCTAATCCTACCATAGTCATAGTCTAATGTCCTACCATATTATTATTATGTATTTATATAGCACTGACATCTCCTGCAGCACATTACAGAGTACATAGTCATGTCACTGACTGCCCTCAGAGGAGGTCAAACTTTATTCCTACCATAGTCATAGTCTAATGTCCTACCATATTATTATTATGTATTTATATAGCACTGACATCTTCTGCAGCACATTACAGAGTATATAGTCATGTCACTGACTGTCCTCAGAGGAGCTCACAATCAAATCCCTACCATAGTTATAGTCTAATGTCCTACCATATTATTATTGTGTATTTATATAGCACTGACATCTTCTGCAGCACATTACAGAGTACATAATCATGTCACTGACTTCCCTCAGAGGAGCTCACATTCTAATCCTACCATAGTCATAGTCTAATGTCCTACCATATTATTATTATGTATTTATATAGCACTGACATCTCCTGCAGCACATTACAGAGTACATAGTCATGTCACTGACTGTCCTCAGAGGAGCTCACACTCTAATCCTACCATAGTCATAGTCTAATGTCCTACCATATTATTATTATGTATTTATATAGCAGTGACATTTTCTGCAGCACATTACAGAGTACATAATCATGTCACTGACTGTCCTCAGAGGAGCTCACACTCTAATCCTACCATAGTCATAGTCTAATGTCCTACCATATTATTATTATGTATTTATATAGCACTGGCATCTGCTGCAGCACATTACAGAGCACATAGTCATGTCACTGACTGTCCTCAGAGGAGCTCACACTCTAATCCTACCATAGTCATAGTCTAATGTCCTACCATATTATTATTATGTATTTATATAGCACTGACATCTCCTGCAGCACATTACAGAGTACATAGTCATGTCACTGACTGCCCTCAGAGGAGGTCAAACTTTAATCCTACCATAGTCATAGTCTAATGTCCTACCATATTATTATTATGTATTTATATAGCACTGACATCTTCTGCAGCACATTACAGAGTATATAGTCATGTCACTGACTGTCCTCAGAGGAGCTCACAATCAAATCCCTACCATAGTTATAGTCTAATGTCCTACCATATTATTATTGTGTATTTATATAGCACTGACATCTTCTGCAGCACATTACAGAGTACATAATCATGTCACTGACTTCCCTCAGAGGAGCTCACATTCTAATCCTACCATAGTCATAGTCTAATGTCCTACCATATTATTATTATGTATTTATATAGCACTGACATCTCCTGCAGCACATTACAGAGTACATAGTCATGTCACTGACTGCCCTCAGAGGAGCCCACAATCTAATCCTACCATAGTCATAGTCTAATGTCCCACCATATTATTATGATGTATTTATATAGCACTGACATCTTCTGCAGCACATTACAGAGTACATAGTCATGTCACTGACTGTCCTCAGAGGAGCTCACAATCTAATCCTACCATAGTTATAGTCTAATGTCCTGCCATGTTATTATTATTATTATTATGTATTTATATAGCACTGACATCTTCTGCAGCACATTACAGAGTGCAGTCATGTCACTGACTGTCCTCAGAGGAGCTCACAATCTAATCCTACCATAGTCATAGTCTAATGTCATATCACATATTATTATGTATTTATTTATCACTGACTGCCCTCAGAGGAGCTCACAATCTAATCCTACCATAGTCTAAGGCCTCTTTCACAGCGTGACGTTAAAGTCGCACGTTAGAAAATGTTTTAACGCAGACTAACGCACAGCAATACAAAGTCTGTGCGACATTCACAGTGCACACGTTGCGTTTGTGTGTACCGTGTAGCGTTATTAGAAAGTGCTGCATGCTGTGCGTTATACACGTTATTAGCTGCGTTGGACTGTTTGCACATGCTCAGTAATGACTGGAAGCATACTTTCATTGCCTGTATGCTCTACTGTATGCGACCATAACGGGGCATTAAGTTGCGTTGTGAGTTTTTGGGACGTTGCTTAGTTAGTTTGTGTTGCGACTTTAACGTCGCATCAAAACGCAACGTCCCACTGTGAAAGTAGCGTTAGTCTAGTGTCCTACCATATTATTATCATTATGTATTTATATAGTGCTGACATCTTCTGCAGCATGTTACAGAGTACATAGTCATGTCACTGACTGTCCTCAGAGGAGCTCACACTCTAATCCTACCATAGTAATAGTCTAATGTCCTACCATATTATTATTATGTATTTATATAGCACTAACATCTCTGCAGCACATTACAGAGTGCATAGTCATGTCACTGACTGTCCTCAGAGGAGCTCACCATCTAATCCTACCATAGCCATAGTCTAATATCCTACTATATTATTATTATGCATTTATATAGCACTGACATCTTCTGCAGCACTTTACAGAGTACATAGTCATGTCACTGACTGTCCTCAGAGGAGCTCACACTCTAATCCTACCATAGTCATAGTCTAATGTCCTCCCATATTATTATTATTTATTTATATAGAACTGACATATGCAGCACTTTACAGAGTACATAGTCATGTCACTGACTGTCCTCAGAGGAGCTCACACTCTAATCCTACCATAGTCATAGTCTAATCTCCTCCCATATTAATATTATTTATTTATATAAAACTGACATATGCAGCACTTTACAGAGTACATAGTCATGTCACTGACTGTCCTCAGAGGAGCTCACACTCTAATCCTACCATAGTCATAGTCTAATGTCCTCCCATATTATTATAATGTATTTTCGACAGCACTGACATCTTCTGCAGCACATTACAGAGTACATAGTCATGTCACTGACTGTCCTCAGAGGAGCTCACAATCTAATCCTACCATAGTCATAGTGTAATGTCCTACCATATTATTATTATGTATTTATATAGCACTGACATCTCCTGCAGCACATTACAGAGGACATAGTCATGTCACTGACTGTCCTCAGAGGAGCTCACACTCTAATCCTACCATAGCCATAGTCGAATGTCCTATCATATTATTAGTATGTATTTATATAGCACTGACATCTTCTGCAGCACATTACAGAGTACATAGTCATGTCACTGACTGTCCTCAGAGGAGCTCACACTCTAATCCTACCATAGTCATAGTCTAATGTCCTACCATATTATTATTATGTATTTATATAGCACTGACATCTTCTGCAGCACATTACAGAGTACATAGCCATGTCACTAACTGTCCTCAGAGGAGCTCACAATGTATTCCTACCATAGTCATAGTCTAATGTCCTACCATATTATTATTATGTATTTATATAGCACTGACATCTCCTGCAGCACATTACAGAGTACATAGTCATGTCACTGACTGCCCTCAGAGGAGCTCACAATCTAATCCTACCATAGTCATAGTGTAATGTCCTACCATATTATTATTATGTATTTATATAGCACTGACATCTCCTGCAGCACTTTACAGAGTACACAGTCATGTCACTGACTGTCCTCAGAGGAGCTCACACTCTAATCCTACCATAGTCACAGTCTAATGTCCTACCATATTATTATTATTATGTATTTATATAGCACTGACATCTTCTGCAGCACTTTACAGAGTACATAGTCATGTCACTGACTGTCTTCAGAGGAGCTCACACTCTAATCCTACCATAGTCATATTCTAATGTCCTACCATATTATTATTATGTATTTATATAGCACTGACATCTCCTGCAGCACTTTACAGAGTACATAGTCATGTCACTGACTGTCCTCAGAGGAGCTCACATTCTAATCCTACCATAGTAATAGTCTAATGTCCTACCATATTATTATTATGTATTTATATAGCACTAACATCTCTGCAGCACATTACAGAGTGCATAGTCATGTCACTGACTGTCCTCAGAGGAGCTCACCATCTAATCCTACCATAGCCATAGTCTAATATCCTACTATATTATTATTATGCATTTATATAGCACTGACATCTTCTGCAGCACTTTACAGAGTACATAGTCATGTCACTGACTGTCCTCAGAGGAGCTCACACTCTAATCCTACCATAGTCATAGTCTAATGTCCTCCCATATTATTATTATTTATTTATATAGAACTGACATATGCAGCACTTTACAGAGTACATAGTCATGTCACTGACTGTCCTCAGAGGAGCTCACACTCTAATCCTACCATAGTCATAGTCTAATCTCCTCCCATATTAATATTATTTATTTATATAAAACTGACATATGCAGCACTTTACAGAGTACATAGTCATGTCACTGACTGTCCTCAGAGGAGCTCACACTCTAATCCTACCATAGTCATAGTCTAATGTCCTCCCATATTATTATTATGTATTTTCGACAGCACTGACATCTTCTGCAGCACATTACAGAGTACATAGTCATGTCACTGACTGTCCTCAGAGGAGCTCACAATCTAATCCTACCATAGTCATAGTGTAATGTCCTACCATATTATTATTATGTATTTATATAGCACTGACATCTCCTGCAGCACATTACAGAGGACATAGTCATGTCACTGACTGTCCTCAGAGGAGCTCACACTCTAATCCTACCATAGCCATAGTCGAATGTCCTATCATATTATTAGTATGTATTTATATAGCACTGACATCTTCTGCAGCACATTACAGAGTACATAGTCATGTCACTGACTGTCCTCAGAGGAGCTCACACTCTAATCCTACCATAGTCATAGTCTAATGTCCTACCATATTATTATTATGTATTTATATAGCACTGACATCTTCTGCAGCACATTACAGAGTACATAGCCATGTCACTAACTGTCCTCAGAGGAGCTCACAATGTATTCCTACCATAGTCATAGTCTAATGTCCTACCATATTATTATTATGTATTTATATAGCACTGACATCTCCTGCAGCACATTACAGAGTACATAGTCATGTCACTGACTGCCCTCAGAGGAGCTCACAATCTAATCCTACCATAGTCATAGTGTAATGTCCTACCATATTATTATTATGTATTTATATAGCACTGACATCTCCTGCAGCACTTTACAGAGTACACAGTCATGTCACTGACTGTCCTCAGAGGAGCTCACACTCTAATCCTACCATAGTCACAGTCTAATGTCCTACCATATTATTATTATTATGTATTTATATAGCACTGACATCTTCTGCAGCACTTTACAGAGTACATAGTCATGTCACTGACTGTCTTCAGAGGAGCTCACACTCTAATCCTACCATAGTCATATTCTAATGTCCTACCATATTATTATTATGTATTTATATAGCACTGACATCTCCTGCAGCACTTTACAGAGTACATAGTCATGTCACTGACTGTCCTCAGAGGAGCTCACACTCTAATCCTACCATAGCCATAGTCGAATGTCCTACCATATTATTATTATGTATTTATATAGCACTGACATCTCCTGCAGCACATTACAGAGTACACAGTCATGTCATCGTCATCATTTTGCTGTTGCAAATCTGTTCTTAGTAAGACAACCACACAACAGATCTTCTATTGGTAACAAAATGTTTATTTTATTCTTCTGCCCTGTCAAAACTGAATTCCAGGAAATAAGGAAGTCATTTTACAACAATGCAGATGTAAATGAATCAAAGTGACTTGTGGTCATGTTGAGTCCGGCATGCTACACCCAATTAGCTTAGTCAAAGAGGAACACAGGCGATGCCAATTCTTAAAACAACAAAACACTCATTGGAAATACTCTACATGTGAAATGCCAAAATACTTTGCATTCCGCCAGTCTTGCGAGTCAGATGGTTTTTGACAGCCCAGCTCAATGCCACAGGCTGCAGACAGTCTGACTTTTACCCTTCATTTTTCATTTTGCCACTTCCATGTAGCATGGGGGCCAACAGATATTGAACACTATGAGGAGATTGTGTAAGTAAACTCTCATACAGCATGGAAGGGGGTAAAATCAGTGGCGTCACTAGCATGGCTGGATTCCAGGCAACGCCACAAAGGCCATGGCCTAGGGCGCCAGGCAGAGAGGGGCAGGCAGTGGGCTGGCACACTCATGCAGTCAAATTGAAAAACATGTGAACTGTAGCAATCGGGTAAGTGTCTGGGACTCAGAAATGGACACCAAACGCAGGCAGCTTATTGTCTGTGACCTGAACTGTCACTCATCATCAGCATCAAGCGCACTTTAAGTCCAACTCCGCCCTCCACCCAGCTCCAACCTATCAACTCCGCCCTCCACCCAGCTCCAACCTATCAACTCCGCCCTCCACCCAGGTCCAACCTATCAACTCCGCCCTTCACCCAGCTCCAACCTATCAACTCCGTCCTCCACCCAGCTCCAACCCATCAACTCCGCCCTCCACCCAGCTCCAACCCATCAACTCCGCCCTCCACCCAGCTCCAACCCATCAACTCCGCCCTCTACCCAGCTCCAACCTATCAACTCTGCCCTCCACCCAGCTCCAACCCATCAACTCCGCCCTCCACCCAGCTCCAACCTATCAACTCCGCCCTCCACCCAGCTCCAACCCATCAACTCCGCCCTCCATCCTGCTCCAACCTATCAACTCCGCCCTCCACCGAGCTCCAACCTATCAACTCCGCCCTCCACCCAGCTCCAACCAATCAACTCCGCCCTCCACCCAGCTCAAACCATTCAACTCCGCCCTCCACACAGCTCCAACCTATCAACTCCGCCCTCCACTCAACTCCAATCTATCAACTCTGCCCTGCACCCTGCTCCAACCTATCAACTCCGCCCTCCACCCAGCTCCAACCAATCAACTCCGCCCTCCACCCAGCTCCAACCAATAAACTCCGCCCTCCACCCAGCTCCAACCAATCAACTCCGCCCTCCACACAGCTCCAACCTATCAACTCCGCCCTCCACCCAACTCCAATCTATCAACTCCGCCCTGCACCCTGCTCCAACCTATCAACTCCGCCCTCCACCCGGCTCCAACCTATCAACTCCGCCCTCCACCCGCCTCCAACCTATCAACTCCGCCCTCCACCCAGGTCCAACCTATCAACTCCGCCCTTCACCCAGCTCCAACCTATCAACTCCGTCCTCCACCCAGCTCCAACCCATCAACTCCGCCCTCCACCCAGCTCCAACCTATCAACTCCGCCCTCCACCCAGCTCCAACCTATCAACTCTGCCCTCCACCCAGCTCCAACCCATCAACTCCGCCCTCCACCCAGCTCCAACCTATCAACTCCGCCCTCCACCCAGCTCCAACCTATCAACTCTGCCCTCCACCCAGCTCCAACCCATCAACTCCGCCCTCCACTCAGCTCCAACCTATCAACTCCGCCCTCCATCCTGCTCCAACCTATCAACTCCGCCTTCCACCCAGGTCCAACCTATCAACTCCGCCCTCCAACCAGCTCCAACGCATCAACTCTGCCCTCCACCCAGCTCCAACCTATCAACTCCGCCTTCCACCCAGGTCCAACCTATCAACTCCGCCCTCCAACCAGCTCCAACGCATCAACTCTGCCCTCCACCCAGCTCCAACCTATCAACTCCGCCCTCCACCCAGCTCCAACCTATCAACTCCGCCCTCCAACCAGCTCCAACGCATCAACTCTGCCCTCCACCCAGCTCCAACCTATCAACTCCGCCCTCCACCCAGCTCCAACTTATCAACTCCGCCCTCCATCCTGCTCCAACCTATCAACTCCGCCTTCCACCCAGGTCCAACCTATCAACTCCACCCTCCAACCAGCTCCAACGCATCAACTCTGCCCTCCACCCAGCTCCAACCTATCAACTCCGCCCTCCACCCAGCTCCAACCTATCAACTCCACCCTCCACCCAGCTCCAACCCATCAACTCCTCCCTCCACCCAGCTCCAACCTATCAACTCCGCCCTTCATCCAGCTCCAACCTATCAACTCCGCCCTCCACCCAGCTCCAACCAATCAACTCCGCCCTCCACCCAGCTCAAACCATTCAACTCCGCCCTCCACACAGCTCCAACCTATCAACTCCGCCCTCCACTCAACTCCAATCTATCAACTCTGCCCTGCACCCTGCTCCAACCTATCAACTCCGCCCTCCACCCAGCTCCAACCAATCAACTCCGCCCTCCACCCAGCTCCAACCAATAAACTCCGCCCTCCACCCAGCTCCAACCAATCAACTCCGCCCTCCACACAGCTCCAACCTATCAACTCCGCCCTCCACCCAACTCCAATCTATCAACTCCGCCCTGCACCCTGCTCCAACCTATCAACTCCGCCCTCCACCCGGCTCCAACCTATCAACTCCGCCCTCCACCCGCCTCCAACCTATCAACTCCGCCCTCCACCCAGGTCCAACCTATCAACTCCGCCCTTCACCCAGCTCCAACCTATCAACTCCGTCCTCCACCCAGCTCCAACCCATCAACTCCGCCCTCCACCCAGCTCCAACCTATCAACTCCGCCCTCCACCCAGCTCCAACCTATCAACTCTGCCCTCCACCCAGCTCCAACCCATCAACTCCGCCCTCCACCCAGCTCCAACCTATCAACTCCGCCCTCCACCCAGCTCCAACCTATCAACTCTGCCCTCCACCCAGCTCCAACCCATCAACTCCGCCCTCCACTCAGCTCCAACCTATCAACTCCGCCCTCCATCCTGCTCCAACCTATCAACTCCGCCTTCCACCCAGGTCCAACCTATCAACTCCGCCCTCCAACCAGCTCCAACGCATCAACTCTGCCCTCCACCCAGCTCCAACCTATCAACTCCGCCTTCCACCCAGGTCCAACCTATCAACTCCGCCCTCCAACCAGCTCCAACGCATCAACTCTGCCCTCCACCCAGCTCCAACCTATCAACTCCGCCCTCCACCCAGCTCCAACCTATCAACTCCGCCCTCCAACCAGCTCCAACGCATCAACTCTGCCCTCCACCCAGCTCCAACCTATCAACTCCGCCCTCCACCCAGCTCCAACTTATCAACTCCGCCCTCCATCCTGCTCCAACCTATCAACTCCGCCTTCCACCCAGGTCCAACCTATCAACTCCACCCTCCAACCAGCTCCAACGCATCAACTCTGCCCTCCACCCAGCTCCAACCTATCAACTCCGCCCTCCACCCAGCTCCAACCTATCAACTCCACCCTCCACCCAGCTCCAACCCATCAACTCCTCCCTCCACCCAGCTCCAACCTATCAACTCCGCCCTTCATCCAGCTCCAACCTATCAACTCCGCCCTCCACCCAGCTCCAACCTATCAACTCCGCCCTCCATCCTGCTCCAACCTATCAACTCCGCCTTCCACCCAGGTCCAACCTATCAACTCCGCCCTCCAACCAGCTCCAACGCATCAACTCTGCCCTCCACCCAGCGCCAACCTATCAACTCCACCCTCCACCCAGCTCCAACCCATCAACTCCTCCGTCCACCCAGCTCCAACCTATCAACTCCGCCCTCCATCCAGCTCCAACCTATCAACTCCGCCCTCCACCCAGCTCCAACCTATCAACTCCGCCCTCCACCCAGCTCCAACCTATCAACTCCGCCCTCCACCTAGCTCCATACTATCAACTCCGCCCTCCACCCAGCTTCAACCTATCAACTCCGCCCTCCACCCAGCTCCAACCTATCAACTCCGCCCTCCACCCAGCTCCATACTATCAACTCCGCCCTCCACCCAGCTCCAACCTATCAACTCCTCCCTCCATCCAGCTCCAACCTATCAACTCCGCCCTCCACCCAGCTCCAACCTATCAGAGTGGAAAGCATCGGTTTTGGCCCAAAAATAGAATAAAAATTATAGCCATTCCGATCATTTCAGATGTAATCGATCCTCAAAACAGACTGATAAAATGATTGACATATTGGTCATTTGTAGTCGATTGACACCATCAGAACTGTCCATTCCAATCAATCAGAACATTGATCGTTCAGTAAAATTGCATCGGTATTAAGCATCTTTAAATACATTGATTACTAGGACCAATAAAAGTGTGTGTAGGGGGTTTGCTGTTTGTCAGGGGGCAGCTGGTGACAGTGGCCTTGGGCAGTAATAAGTACAAATCCGGCCCTGGTCACTAGGGGGGTGCGGTAGGTGAGGACCGTACCAGGCGTCACCCGCAGAGGGGGTGACACCAAGCTTCAGGCTCAGGGAGAGTGGAGTAGTCTAAGCTAATACAGACCAGACTAGTACCTGATGTACTACTCCCTCCTGCTCTTCCCCCTCCTGCTCTTCTCCCTCCTGCTCTTCTCCCTCCTGCTCTTCCCCCTCCTGCTCTTCTCCCTCCTGCTCTTCCCCCTCCTGCTCTTCTACCTCCTGCTCTTCCCCCTCCTGCTCTTCTCCCTCCTGCTCTTCTCCCTCCTGCTCTTCCCCCTCCTGCTCTTCTCCCTCCTGGCTGCTCAGTGTTCAGTTGATAATGGAGTTCAGAGGCCCCCAGGGCCATGTGGTTATCATCTTATCATCCCCTATAACAAGCAACGTTACTACCCAGTGATGTCGGGGGTAAGAGGGGGTGACGCCATGAGTTTCCGCTAGGGGCATAACTAGGAATCACTGGGTTTCCCTGTGGAGCTTTGGATGGGGCCCCTCCCCTCCCTTTCTGCACAGGTAAACTGAGAACCAATGTTATTCAGTTGGCTAGAGCACACTTGTATGTGTTTCCCCCATGCAGATAAAACAGACAGCAGTGAAGCACTGGGAGCATTTTCTCTATCAATTACATTAGCTTCTGTGATAAAATGGATTCGACTCACGCTACAAATCAAATGCAATTTTTCAATCAAAACGTGATCTGTCTTTTGATCTGTGTTTCCATTGACTTGCCTTGAAAGACGAATCATGTTTGCACACAAAACTGCCGTTCAAATTTAAAACGCCAACACAAATTAGCAGATGAATGCAAACAGAATGAAATGTCATTGAAATACATTATACGCGCGGCAAATGTGTTTTCGAAATTTTGCAAATCGGATGCAATTTCTAATAAGGGTGAGCAGTGTCAGTTCTGCTTGCTGCCTGAGGCAAACTTGTGAGGATGCGCCCCCCCCCCCCCCTCTACATCTCAACACAATACCACACTGGCTGTGAGTCTGTGACAGACAAACCGCTCACCCTCAGCCACTCCATTCCTCCTCAGTCAGGACAGCAGTGCCAACTCCTCCTGTCTGCTGTGCAAGTCACATGAAACACTGCTGCTCTCCTGCCTCCCCCCTCCTCACTCACTGTCAGACTCCTCACACAGCACAACATGCTGCTTTTCCCCAATGATGCTCTCCTGCCTCCCCCCTCCTCACTCACTGTCAGACTCCTCACACATCACAACAAGCTGACTTTCCCCAATGATGCTCTCCTGCCTTCCCTCCTCACTTACTGTCAGACTCCTCACATAGCACAACAAGCTGCTTTCCCCCAATGCTGCTCTCCTGCCTCCCCCCTCCTCACTAACTGTCAGACTCCTCACACAGCACAACATGCTGCTTTTCCCCAATGATGCTCTCCTGCCTCCCCCCTCCTCACTTACTGTCAGACTCCTCACACATCACAACAAGCTGATTTTCCCCAATGCTTCTCTCCTGCCTCCCCCTCCTCCCTCACTGTCAGACTCCTCACACAGCACAACATGCTGCTTTTCCCCAATGATGCTCTCCTGCCTCCCCCCTCCTCACTCACTGTCAGACTCCTCACACATCACAACAAGCTGATTTTCCCCAATGCTGCTCTCCTGCCTCCCCCTCCTCCCTCACTGTCAGACTCCTCACACAGCACAACAAGCTGCTTTTCCCCAATGATGCTCTCCTGCCTCCCCCCTCACTGTCAGATTCCTCACACGGCACAACAAGCTGCTTTTCCCCAATGATAATCCCTTCACCTCGCTCTCCTCTTGCTTCTCCTCCTACTCTGACTGCATGCTGTTAGTGTAAACACAGTACAAACATGCCACCCCTGTAATCTCTGCACCTGATGAAAGTGTTTCACCTTTCTTCATGAGAGAACCGGCTAAGTGTAAGCCCTGCCAAAAGGGGGCCATACATCAGCCGATTTAGCAGGCAATCAACCATTCATCTCGATAATAATAATAATTGGATCGGATGAAAATCGGTTCTGCCAAGAGCATGCCCGATCAAAGATCAACAAAAAGTGTATCGGAAGTGCTGCAAGATGTAGGGCCAACATGCTCCACTGGTTGCGCGGTGGTGATAGCGAGCAATATCGGGATGAGCGACGAACGTGACGGAACCCCGGGCACTGTCCCCCTTGAGTAAAATGTGCCCCCCTGGTGCCCCCTGCAGTATACTCTACCTGTCCGGTGTCCGCCGCTGGCTCCGTCCTCATACACGCATCCCACATGGTTGTGACATCACACATGCGCACGTGTTATGCCGGTAACCAAGTAGCGCAGGTAAAGTAAACTGCACTGGGCACCAGGGGCCACACTTTACACTGGGGGGACAGCGCCGAGGGAGGTGAGGCGGCAGATGCGGCGTCACAGAGCTGATATTCTAGAGATTTTGTGCTGAAATCGATAGGGAAGCGGCCTGCAGTGTATAGGCACCCAACAGATCTCTCTCTGTGAGCGCTGTAATCACAGCGCAGGAGATTTGAGCGCACACTGAGTAACTTCGGCGCCATCAGAAGTTACATTTTACAACACTATAATTCGGCCCCCAGCAATAGCTGGAATCGAATTACATCATTCCCCACTATCCACAGGGACCTGGAGGGGGAATAGTAATTAACGCCGCTCGGACTTGTGCAGCAGCAGGATCAGCCGTATATCAGCTGTATCTTGCGCCCAAGTCTCCCGGCGGCGATTACATATGTACCCCTCTCTCTGATCAGATCCGATCAGAGAGAGATCTGTCTCTTGGTTGATCTGCCCAAACATCATTTGATATATGGGCACCTTAAAGGGACTCTGAGCTCTAAATATAAACAAAAGTGGTACTTACCTAGGGCTTTCTGCAGCCCAGCGTCGGTCGGGTGGTCCCCTGGCGTGGTCCTGGCTCCTCTCCCGGTCCCTCCGCCGCATACCGCACTGGGGACATGTTCGATTTAACCACGCATGCGCAGTACTGTCACGTCGGCCGCCGTGATGATGCGCAGCAGCCGGCGTAATGACGAACAGTGACCCGGTTCAGAAAGTGGGAGCCCGACACCCGGCGTGGGTGTCCCCGGTGCGGTATGCGGGAAGGGACCGGGAGATGAGCCAGGAGGACACCGGGGACCTCCCGACCTACGGTGGCCTGCAGAAAGCCCCAGGTGAGTACCAATTTCGTTTATTTTTTGAGGTCAGTCTCCCTTTAACTCCTCACTGGCAGATTGGTTGCATTTTCCACGTTTAGTCGTCCCTGTTGGCTCCGCCTCTGTTTACCAGCCGCTGATTTGGAAATGAATGAGCAGAAGCCTGAACAAAATGTAATTTCCCGTATTTTACAACAGCCCTGGTTATGCAAATCCCAGAGTACATATTTGCTGGAGGGAAGAGGTGGAAAACAAGAGGGAGCATCACAATTAGGAGAGATAGAGATCTGCACAGAGCACAAAGCTGCTGTCTGTGCGTCCGCTTAAGGTTCCCGGGAAAAACAGGACAAAACACGCGCGGCTGCCAAAAAGCTGAAAAGTGGTTGAGCGCTGCCCCCTGCTGGTACACACTGAGGATCACCTGAAGACTGCAGGTGCACCAAGCCAGCCACAACACTGCGAAGTGCTAAGAGTCAATGTATCATGGAGAGAAAAAAGTGTAGATACGCTGGCACTGCAGTGAATCCTTATGAGAAAATGGGAGGAGGGGGAAGGAGGCGGCACGATCACCACGACAGGCATGGAGGGTGTAAATACTCAGCGTGCTCAGGCAGAAATGGTGTCTGCATATAGGAGGAAAGAGAAGAGAAGCGCCGGCACTGCTGTCATTACTTTTATTAATGGTTCCAAAACAAGATAAGGCTAAAAGCTCACATAAATTGCAGAAAAAACACACATACCCAAGGTGGAGGTGGATCAGGTGCGGTGGGTGCAAAGGGAGAGGAGCCTGACAGCCGTTTCGGGCTATGCGCTTCTACGGAGGCTGCCGTTTCGCAAGTCAGACTCAGAGCCCGCTTCATCAGGCAATAAGCAACAGGCGTATCACACAGCACGGGGTCCAATCAAAGCTTGGCACCTCTGGGGCTCTGACCTGCGAAACGCATTGCCACTTGTTTTAGGAGTATCTATATATATAATTGAGTAAGTGCCTCAACCTTCCAGCAAGAAGAAGAAGTACTTTGCATGAGAAAATGTATGCGTGCTCAAAGACCAAGTTTGAGTCCTCATTTCCACGGACTGTTGAGCTGTGTGCTCAGCAAGCAGTTACCAGGCACAAGTAAGAAGTTATCAGGCAGCAACAAGCAGTTATCAGGCAGCAACAAGCAGTTACTAGGCAGCAGTGAGCAGTTACTAGGCAGCAGCAAGCAGTTGAGAGAGTTTGAGAGGCATTTCACTGCCTAATCAACAGTCCATGGAAAGGAGGCCTAACCCTAGCAAGTCTGGCTTTGCAAATCTTCTATCTATCTATCTATCTATCTATCTATCTATCTATCTATCTATCTATCTATCTATCTATCTATCTATCTATCTATCTATCTATCTAATTGAGTAAGTGCCTAAACCTTCAGGCAAGAAGAAGAAGTAGTGCCCTGCCCCCAGGGCGTGCCTCAACCTTCAAGCCAGAAGAAGTACTTTGCATGAGAAAATGTATGCATGCTCAAACACCAAGTTTAAGGCCTATTTTCCACAGACTGTTGAGCTGTGTGCTCAGCAAGCAGTTACCAAGCAGCAGTGAGCAGATACCAGGCAGCAACAAGCAGTTACCAGGCAGCAACAAGCAGTTACCAGGCAGCAGCAAGCAGTTACCAGGCAGCAGTGAGCAGATACCAGGCAGCAACAAGCAGATACCAGGCAGCAACAAGCAGTTACCAGGCAGCAGTGAGCAGTTGTGAGAGTTTGAGAGGCATTTCACTGCCTATCAACAGTCCATGGAAAAGAGGCCTTACCCTAGCAAGTCTGGCTTTGCAAATCTAGCCTAATTGGCTATTCATGAGGCAATGCTCATGCAAATGCATGCACAAACCAATACCGCAAAGCGGTCACCCTGCTACATGCTACATTAGCACTATCCAGGAGCGCCACGGGGCGGAGCAGTGCTTTTCAGCGCTGCTAGATTTGGGCGCAGCCGGCGCCTCCATAGACTTCAATAGGAATCATTCCTATTGAAGCGCTCAGTGAGTAACGTCGGCTCCGTCAGAAGACGGAGCCGAGGTTGCTTAAAAACATAATAATTCGGTCTCTAGCAATCGCTGGAAGCCGAATTATTTCATTCCCCCACTATCCATGTCGGCCTGGAGGGGGAATAGTAATTAAATCGGCCCGTACTTGTGCAGCAGCAGGATCAGCCTTATAGCGCTGTATCCTGCGCCCAAGTTTACCGGCGCCGATTTCAAATGTACTCCCACGGAGAGGATTCCCAATGCCCCCTTTTTATACAATCGGGGGGACCGCAGGGTCCCAGGCTCTCTCACTGCCTGGGAACCACAGCGGCACCCCGGAGGGGGAGGTGTGGCCAGCGCCGGGCGCTCAAGTGTGGCCAGCGCCGGGGAGAGCTGTCTGCACCCACCTCCCAATATTAAAAACAGGCACTTACCTTAACGTCCATTGCGTTCTGCTACATGCGCATTAACTTGGGGGCCCCACATGAGAAAGGAGAGAAGCATGGGTCACCCCAAGCTTTAGAGCTCAGGGCTGGCTCACACACAACACTGCAGAGGGGGGGGGGGGGGGGGAGGACAGGCACAGACAACTCACTCCGGGGTTCACACCACCGGAGCAAGCCATCCACCACCTGCCTCCAAAAGGATACAAACTGCACAAAATGCTTTCCATGAGAAAATTAATGCGCATGTAGCAGAACGCAATGGACGTTAAGGCAAATGCCTGTTTTTAATATTAGGAGGTGGGTGCGGACGGCTCTCCCCGGTGCTGGCCACGCTTGGGGGGGTTGGCTGCGCCAACCAGCCTCCCCCTCCAGGGAGCTGCTGTGGTTCCCAGGCAGCGAGAGAGCCTGGGACCCCGCGGTCCCCCGGTTGTATAAAAAGGGGGCATTGGGAAGCCTCCCCGTGGCGCTCCTGGATAGTGCTAATGTAGCATGAACTAATTCCCGCAGGGCAATTGCTTTGCGGTATTGGTTTTTGGACCCTGCATAGTTTGTCATGCGAAAGCAAATGCATATTTGCATGAGCATTTCCACATGAATAGCCAATTAGGCCGGATTTGCAAAGCCAGACTTGCTAGGGTTAAACTTGGTGTTTGAGCATGCATACATTTTCTCATGGAAAGCCTACTTCTTCTTCTTGCTTCAAGGTTGCGGCATGTACTCTATTAGATAGATAGATGCGGCGTATGCTACGACGCGGGGTGGCTAGTGTGAATAAATTGTGTTTTACTTCAATCAACAGCAGTTGTGTCTGTATTGGGGCGGGCAGGTCCACCACCGCCACCCTAACATTTTAAAGGGAAGGTTCAGGGTGGCTCTTAAAAAAATAAAAATGTCCATCCACATACCTGGGGCTTCCTCCAGCCGTGGGCAGCCAGGACGTGCCCTCGGTGCCGCTCCGCAGGCTCCCGGTCCCCTCCGGTGGCCGACCCGACCTGGCCAGGCCGGCTGCCAGGTCGGGCTCTTCTGCGTTTCAAAATGCGCCTCACGGGGGCGCGCTGACGTCATCGGACGTCCTCCGGGCTGTACTGCGCAGGCACAGAACTACTGCGCCTGCGCAGCACAGCCCGGAGGACGTCCGATGACGTCAGCGCGCCCCCGTGAGGCGCATTTTGAAACGTAGAAGGGCCCGACCTGGCAGCCGGCCTGGCCAGGTCGGGTCGGCCACCGGAGGGGACCGGGAGCCTGCGGAGCGGCGCCGAGGGCACGTCCTGGCTGCCCACGGCTGGAGGAAGCCCCAGGTAAGTGGATGGGCATTTTTATTTTTTTAAGAGCCACCCTGAACCTTCCCTTTAAACGTTTTTAGTGATTTTTACCCTTCTGGCGCCTCTGTACATCTCTCTACAAGATATCCACCCTTGGTGGAAGGGTGTTACACCCTCCTTTTTCTTCTATCTACAGAGAGCGACGTCTTAGTCCTGAGTCCCCACTCAGGTTTGTTCTCCCCACCTGCTTCTACAGTGGTTGCCTTGGAGGTAACCCAGGTTTGTAAGTATAATACTTACGATTCATATTTTTATCCCATTCTCCAAAACATACTACACTATATTGTGCTCTCGGTTTTCTGCTTTTTATACTAATGATCCACTCTTTTTTTATCCAATTTTACCAAATCTATGTAGTAAAGGTGAAACTCGAAAAATTAGAATATGGTGCGAAAGTCAATTTATTTCAATAATTCAAAATAAAAGGTGAAACTTACATTTGAAATAGGAGCCCTTTGCAGGTGTTTTGGATGAATTAGCTGATTAAAGTCTAAGGTTTTGAGCCTCGAATATTGAACCTTTTCTAAATAGTCTAATGGATTGAGATTTTGGGGTTCCAACTTCTCATAAGCTGTAATCCATAATCCTCAACAATATAAGAAATAAAGGCTTGAAATATCTCGGTTTGCGTGTAATGAGTATTGTAGGTACCTCATGGTACCTTGCACACGCTGAAGCTTCCCTGTACCTGCAGAAGCAAAACAGCCCCAAAGCATGATTGACCCCCCGCCATGCTTCACAGTAGGAAAGGTGTTCTTTTCTTTATAGGCCTTGTTCTTCCTCCTCCAAACATAGCGTTGATCCATGGACCCAAACAGTTCTAATTTAAATGACCATAAATTCTCTTCTGTACCAGGAGATATTGGAGGAAAATGTGATGCGGTCCGTCACAAACCTGAGGCTTGGGAGACGTTGGACCTTTCAACAGGACAATGATCCCAAGCATACCTCCAAGTCCACTAGAGCATGGTTGCAGATTAAAGGCTGGAACATTTTGGCGTGGCCATCGCAGTCACCAGACTTAAATCCAATCGAGAACCTCTGGCGTGACTTAAAGAAAGCAGTTGCAGCGAGCAAGCCTAAGAATGTGACTGAACTGGAGGCTTTTGCCCATGAAGAATGCGCTAAGATAACCGTAGATCGCTGCAAGACACTTGTGTCAAGCTATGCTTCATGTTTTGAAGCTGTTATAACTGGAAAAGGATGTTGTACTAAGTACTAAGAATGGCTTGGAGGAATACAAAAAGTGAAAAACCGAGAGCCCAATATAGTGCAGTATGTCAAGAACAAAGGGGTATAACACAAAGTATGAGAATGATATACTCACAAGTCTGGGTTACCACAAAGGCAACCACTGGATATGCAGGTGGGGAGAATTATGACCTGACCCCACTCAGGTATAAGAAGTCGCTCTCTGTAGACAGGAAGAATTGGGGATACATCCCTCCACCGAGGGTGGACTAGATCAGTGAATAATAGGTGATAACAGAGGCGCCAAATTAGAATAAAATGATTAAAAACCGTTTAAAAGGAGGGGGGTATGTGGACACCACCCTCAGGTATATAATGACCAGCCAATGAGTCGTTATAAATAAACAATAAAATTTATTATAAGATCTAGTCTCCAGGTATGTAATGCGTTTCACGGGTCAACCGCCCGCCTCATCAGGCAATCAGAGATT
Organism: Hyperolius riggenbachi; assembly: GCF_040937935.1. Taxonomy (NCBI): domain Eukaryota; kingdom Metazoa; phylum Chordata; class Amphibia; order Anura; family Hyperoliidae; genus Hyperolius; species Hyperolius riggenbachi. The sequence continues at coordinate 248,172,503 of NC_090656.1, forward strand.
GGAGATACACACTGCTGTGTCGATAACTGGGCCAAGTGTCTACTAAGTACTAAGAATGAATGTCAATTGGGGTTGAATAAAATGGATAATGATGAGAGCACAGAAAAGACGTGTGGTTATTTCATTATAAATGTTATGTTATATTTGACTTACAAGTGCCTCTTTGATTTAATTGTAAACAAGATGACTGAAATTATCAAAATCCATGTCAAACTGGCCTAAACACTCAATTTCAGTGGGGGTTGAATTTTTTTTAACACAAATCTTGTAAATCTAATCTAAAGATCTTGTAAAGAAAGGATTAAGAGAAATTAGCGTGGATAGCTGGAGTATAGGGGACGCATAATATGTTTGTGTTACTTATTCAGTTCAGTAGTAAATAAAAAAAAATAAAAAATATTTTTATTTTTTTTATTTACTACTGAACTGAATAAGTAACACAAACATATTATGCGTCCCCTATACTCCAGCTATCCACGCTAATTTCTCTTAATCCTTTCTTTACAAGATCTTTATCTCACAGGACTCCGGTCCTGAGCACACGTTGTTTGTTTGTGTTCACACTTCAGTTTCCTGTAGCTTAATCCTCCCTGCCAGGCAGATCCGGAAACTCTGCTAAACCAAGTCTGGATCTCATTCTGCTGTTTATTTAGAAAGCCGGCGCACAATGTCAGGTTTAATTATTTAATTATTTTTTTATTATTATTATTTTTGTATTTATTTCATTTTATAGTATTCATTATTATTATTTATTATGTAATTTTTTTTTTTTTTACTAAATTCTGAATGTAGCTGAGTTACTAATCCGCAAAACATCAAATTGAACTTCCGCACACTCATGCAAATCCTCATGCGAATCCACTTACAAAAATCATGCAGCAATCAATGCTGTCCCTACAGCTAAGTTAAAAGCTGGGATCTTCGTTACAAGAATAAAGTCTCCTGCGTAGTCACATACACCGCGTAGAGGTAGCCCAGTGTCGTATGTGTCCTAACTCTGGCCCTGTAACATGCATAGCACAAACATGCACGCATTCAGCGCAACCTATCTAGGGAATAGGAGCACATATCCTTAGCGTCCTCCCTGGGACAGATAGTGCATCTAACTAATCCTGCAAGGGAGCTGCTAGTACCTGCACATGTACCATGCGAACACACCAGCAAGCTGTGTACTAAGATCACTAATAGGGGAAGAGGGAGAGCACTAGATAAAATCCTGGCCACAAAGGATCAAATACAATTTAAAAAACACAAAATCCAGGCTCCTCGCCTTCCGGAAAAGTTTGTGGTTCTACACGATTGCGAACCACCGGAAGTTCGCCGGGAACCGTTCGGGCCATCTCTAGTCAGAAGACTGAGGTCAAGGCATTTATTGATACCAATCTGGAAGTGTTCTCTCAGGGAGAAATGGATTTAGGTTGTGCTGACCAGATTGCTTATCGGATAAATACCGGAGAAAATCTACCTATATGGGAACGTCATCGACATTTGTCTCCTCTTATGTATCAGGAGTTTAAAAGTATGATCAACTAGATGGTTCAGGTGGGAGTGGTAGAGGAAAGCAAAAGCCGGTGGGTGGGCGGCCCCTATCATTTTGGTGAAGAAAAAAGATGGTACCTTGCGTTTTTGTGTGGATTATAGGAAATTGAATGCTGTTACTGTGCGAGATGCCTATCCTCTCCCTCGGATTGATGATTCCCTGATGACGTTAGGAAAGGCTAAATATTTCTCCACTTCAGACCTCCACAATGGTTATTGGCAGATATCAATGGATCCAAGAGATAAGGAAAAAACTGCTTTCGTGACTGCCATGGGATTGTTTCCGTTTACTCGAATGCCGTTTGGACTCACTTATGCTCCCGCTACTTTTCAACGCGCCATGGAGGCGTGTCTCTGGGACTATAATTATGAACATCTATTGATCTATCTGGACGATATTATTGTTTTCTCTGCTTCTTTCTCTCAACATATACAACATTTACAATTAGTTTTTCAGCGCTGACGGAATTTTGGATTTAAACTCAGGCTACAGAAGTGTCATTTATTCAAGAAAACCATTTCTTTTTTGGGTCATCAGATTATGCAGAAAGGAGTTCAACCTAGCCCAGAAAAGGTGGAAGCTATTAAGAACTGGAGCCCCCCCCCCTCCCCCCCCAGGAATATTACTGAAGAACGATCATATTTGGGAATGGCCAGCTATTATCAAATTTATTCCAGTGATGAGCGAAAATGCAAATATTCTTTTCGCCAAATTTTAGCCGAAAAAAACACTAATTTCTTTTCAACAGGCGAATTTTCGATCAAATATTTTCGCGTTAATTTTCGCCTAATGCCCGTTTTTTTTGCGTTAAATACATAGTTTATCGCGTACATATTTCCGCGTAGTCGTAGTACCGCTATGCGAAGCTTCGCCCGCTATGCATAGCTGACGTATGTATTGCGAAGTCAACTACGCGTGCGGTAACTGCGTCTATACGGATCATTACGCATGCGCAGAAATATTATTGCCCTTCTATACGTATACAATTCCGCATTGGAAGGTGGAATGTACGCATGTATTAGATCACCCATGCGCCTACTTAGCGGATTATTGCGGAAATTTTTCCGCATAAGGGCATAAGCGTCCGCATACAGCGGATTATTGCAGAAAGTTTTCCGCATAAGGGCATAAGCTTCCGCATACAGCGAAGTTTCTTTAATTTTCGCTGCTGGTCAAAAACGCAAATATTTCTGAAGATTTTGCGAAAATTTGCCGAATTCGAAAACAGGATTTTCGATGCAAAAATGACTTGGGCAAAAATTCGCAAGCAACACTGATTCATTCCCAAGTTTGCACAGCACGCAGGCCCATTACATTTGCTTTAAAAAGGGGCCAAGGCCAAGTCTGGGAAGGAATTGATCTCGTGGGGTTCAGAACAACAAGACTCATTTGAATGGTTGAAAGAACGGATTATCACACCTCCTATTCTAGCTTTTGCAAATTTTGATGAGCCTTTCAAAGTTTGCACCGATGCCAGCATGAAGGGTTTGGGGGCTATCCTAACTCAAGTACAGAGTGGCAAGGAGCGAGTAATAGCCTTCGCAAGACGGAGTTTGAGAAACACAGAGAAAAAAATGGAGAGCTATAGTTCCTTCAAATTAGAATTATTGGCGGTAGTTTGGGCCATCACGGAAAAATGTGCTGAATATCTAACTGGATTTAAGTTTACCGTATATACCAATATTTACAGTATTTACAGACTGCAAAATTGGGCCGCAAGATGCGTGTGCGGATTCATTATCCAGATACCCTTATGAGATCCCAAATACAGACATTGATTTGGAATTGGAGGAAGTGGAATTGACCCCAGTGAGGCAAAAAGAACTAACCACCAGTGGAATCCTACAACAAATAGAAATTTAATCGGACGGATACAACTGGGTTTTACTGCAGGATAAAGACCCAATTATCGGTCAACTTAAGATATGGGTACAATCTAGAAAAAAAACCTCTTTCAGTTTAAAAAAAACAATGGATCAAGAACTTATCAAGTTGTAAAAATACAGAGAAATGTATCGTACCGAGAAGTAAAATTGAAACATCAACTACAGGCCACAAGACAAGTGGTATTATCACAGCATTTGGCCAAGGAGATTTTACCATAATTTCATCCACAGTTAGGTCACTGGGGAACCGAAAAGACGCTGCAATTATTTCAAACTCGATTTTACTGTAATAATGCCAAGTGGTTCATAGAGCAAGTTTGTAAACACTTTCCACAATGTGAAGTGAACAAGGGAGCTGAGGCTAAAGGGTACGCCTTGAAATGGAACACTTCTGCACCACTGGAAGTACTGACTATGGACTTTTTAACAGTAGACACCTCCACCGATGGGTATAATCACATTTTGGTTATGGTGGATCATTTTACTAAATATACAATAGCTGTGCCCACCAAAAGTCAGACTGCAGACGTAGCCGCTAAATGTATTTGGAGAGAAGTAATTTAAAAATATGGTTGCCCAAACAGCATACCTTCTGACCAAGGTCCTTGTTTTGAAAGTTCATTAGTAAAAAAAATCGTGTGAATTATATGGGGTAGACCGAACCCATTCCTCACCTTATTATCCCCAAGGGAATGAAGCGTGTGAGTGGTTCAATAGAACCTTAATTCAATTATTAAGGTCATTGGAAGAAGAATAAAGTGTGTGTGTGTGTGTGTGTGTGTGTGTGTGTGTGTGTGTGTGTGTGTGTGTGTGTGTGTGTGTGTGTGTGTGTGTGTGTGTGTGTGTGTGTGTGTGTGTGTGTGTGTGTGTGTGTGTATATATATATACACACTACAGTATATATCTGCAGGAGTTGATTTGGATTTACAATCATACCATTCAGGAGAGTACTGGGTTCACCCCTTATCAAATGATGTTTGGTAGAGATGATATGGGACCTATTGATTTAAGATTTGGACTCTCTGGGAAGCAGCAGTTTCCACTCCAGAAACTTGGGAAACTATGCATCAGAAAAGGATGAAAGAGATGCAGGAATTAGTAAAAAGAAAACCACACCTGGAACAGAATGAGAGGAAAGACAATTTTCCTATTCTACACATAGGAGATAAGGTTCTATTGCGATGCAAAGGAGCTCATCAGAGAGGAAAATTGTTATCCGTGTGGCAGCCCGAACCATGGATAATCACACGGCAGCCTTAGAAAGGTATCCCTGTTTATGAAATAAAGCGGACAGATGGATCTCGAATTATTAAATGCATACACCGTTCACTGTTGAAATTGCACAAATCTTCTTCAGGAAGATTTTGGTCTCATCTGACCAGAGCACCATCTTCCACATGGTTGCTGTGTCCCCCACATGGCTTGTGGCAAACTGCAAACGGGACTTCTTATGCTTTCTGTTAACAATGCCTTTCTTCTTGCCACTCTTCCATAAGAGCCAACTTTGTACAGTGCATGACTAATAGTTGTCCTATGGACAGATTCCCCCACCTGAGCTGTAGATCTCTGCAGCTCGTCCAGAGTCACCATGGGCCTCTTGACTGCATTTCTGATCAGCTCGCTCCTTGTTCGACCTGCGAGTTTAGGTGGATGGCCTTGTCTTGGTAGGTTTACAGTTGTGCCATACTCCTTCCATTTCTGAATGATCGCTTGAACAGTGCTCCGTGGGATGTTCAAGGCTTTGGAAATCTTTTTGTAGCCTAAGCCTGCTTTAAAATTCTCAATAACTTGATCCCTGACCTGTCTTGGACCTTTCTTGTGTGTTCTTTGGACTTCACGGTGTTGTTGCTCCCAATATTCTCTTAGACAACCTCTGAGGCCGTCACAGAGCAGATGTATTTGTACTGACATTAGATTACACACAGGTGCACTCTATTTAGTCATTAGCACTCATCAGGTAATGTCTATAGGCAACTGACTGCACTCATATCAAAGGGGGCCGAATAATTATGCACACACCACTTTGCAGTTATTTATTTGTAAAAAATGTTTGGAATGATGTATGATTTTCGTTCCACTTCTCACGTGTACACCACTTTGTATTGGTCTTTCACGTGGAATTCCAATAAAATTGATTCATGTGTGTGGCAGTAATGTGACAAAAGGTGGGAAACTTCAAGGGGGCCGAATACTTTTGCAACCCACTGTATACTGTCAAGGCATCTGCCTCCTAATTTATACAGATACTAAAAGATGATAAAGACATGAACTGCTTGTTTATAAGAGGCCAGGAGTTGTCTTGAGAGGATAGGATACTTACCTAGAGTCCTTTTGGTGCTGTAGATGCTCCAGAAGCCTGAAAAAAAAGAAGAAGATTAATACAAATAAATTACCAGTTTAAATGGAAGTTATTGGTTAATTACCATTTGAAAGACTGTGTGTAACGATTGTGGAATTATCTCCGTGATCAGCGCACAAGGCGTGCGCTGACACGGCGGAAAACCTCCACAAGTGTATGAAAGGAGAGAACCCAGCTTTGGTGCAAAGCACCAGTAGAGGAAAATTCCCACCGGCAGGTGGAGCTGTGGATTGCAGAGGAGCAAAGCCTCTGCACTACCACAGATGCCAGATAGGAATTGTCCGAATTGCAACCGAGCAGGGCAAGATAGCCCCTAAAGAGAGAGAGCAAAGCGGCAGGGTGTATGTGTATCCACCAATCTAGTCGCCAACCCACGACGATGAACACACAACCGTGAAGATCAGGTGGGAAAGCAATCGCAAGAGATGGCGATTGCTAATAGCGACACAAGACTGAATAAGCACAGAAAAGGGATGTATGTATGTCCACCAATCTGGTCGCCAACCTGCGACGGTGAACACACAACAGAGGAAACCAAGTGAGAACGCAATCGCAAGAGAAGCGATTACGAATGAGAATGAGCACAGGGACAGAATATATGTGTGCACCAATCTAGTCACCAACCCGTGACGGTGCACACACAACAGCAGAAACAGAGTAGGAACGCAATCGCGAGAGAGGCGATTGCCAGAGGTGACACAAGACTAAGCAGAGGTAAACCCAGGAGCAGAGCAAAGGCACAGCAAATCATACAATGAGAATGATAAGGAAAATAACAAACGCTAACTAAACACGAACACCGCACTCATTCGCAACAGCGAACGCGTTTACAGCACGGTCTCCGCACGTTAAGCGCAACAGAGACAAGCACGCCACCCTAACTAACCTACCGACACACAAACACGAAACAGAGAACGCAAGCGCTTGCTTAACGGTTACCTCACAGAGCCTACAGCAAGCGTTCATATCAGACAAGACAGACAGACGGACGGGAAACAGCAATATGAGAGATACGATCCACCGCTCTTCCGTCAGAGCGAGTGCCATCCGGGTTAAGGGACAGGAAAGATCCACTGCCCTTTCCGCCAGAGCGAGTGCGATCTGGGTTCAGGGACAGGATAGGAAAGATCCACTGCCCTTTCCGCCAGAGCGAGTGCGAACCAAGCAGGGAAACAGAGTTAGCAGGATCCACTGCTCTTTCCGCCAGAGCGAGTGCGATCCAAGTATAGAAACAGAGTTAGCAGGATCCGCTGCACTTTCCACCAGAGCGAGTGCGATCCAAGTAAAGCAACAGAGCTAGCAGGATCCACTGCTCTTTCCACCAGAGCGAGTGTGATCCAAGTATAGAAACAGAGTTAGCAGGATCCACTGCTCTTTCCGCCAGAGTGAGTGTGATCCAAGTACAGCAAGATGAGGTAGCCAGTAGCAACCGCTGCTCCAGCTTACCCTCCAAGAATACAGATCAGAAGGATCCACAGCCGCTACCGCTAGAGGCAAGTGCGATCCAAGCAGATGAATAGAAGGAGTTACCAGTAGCAACTGCTGCTCTGGTTAGCACCCACAGACAGACAGAACAGGCAATACAAATAATACAACCTGACTGAACTAGAGGGGTGTCTAATACAGCTCCCAGCATTACTCACAGTACTTCAAATTATATTATATCTCTCAATCACCTTTGGTGAAAGGTGATTGAGAGATATAATATAATTTGAAGTACTGTGAGAATAAGTGTAACTATGAATATGTATTGGATTTTAAAGATATTTTATTTGATTCTGTACGAAATATTGTAAACAATGCCCATCCGAGTGAAAGGCAGCTAGTCCTCCAATCAGGAGGCGGCAGGGATTATGTAACCAGACGTCAGGCGTCAGGAGGCGGAGCCCCTGATGAGTCTGGCGTGAAGACGAAACGCGCGTAGGGCGGAGCTATACGCTTGACGTTGTTTAGGTTGAGAGGCGCATGGACCGGCCGGTCAACAAGGAAGCGCATTAGGATACACCCTGCGGGCAAACGTGAAGGCGGAACGGGAGGACGTGGAAGTCTCGGAGCGGACCCGGGAGCCAGACGGATGGGCATTGACATCCACCTGTACAATATGCGCATAAAGCTTCAGGAGGCGTAAGTGCAATATTTTGGCTGCGCACTGGAGCATTGTTATCAGTAATACGCTATATGCGGTTTTTGTTTTTATGTTTTTATGTTTTGAGCTACAATTTTAGTGAAAATAAATGGAAAGCCTTTGCTAGAGGCGTGTTTGAACCACTGAGGATCGTGTGGAGTTATTGGAGTACAAAAGCGCAATATCCACCTGTGCATAGAGGTGGGCTGCATCTGGTGAGCAGTGTGGCATGTAATTTGGTGCAGGAACACGATCAACGGGTGGTGTTGCACGATTGGAGTGTATGTAGCACTGGGATTGCCTGAACTGCCTTATTTTGAACTGTACTACTCTATGTGGAGTTTTTTTTCTGATTTACAGGAACAAGTGAATATATTGATATTGACAGGCTTAAGATCCACCTGAAAGACTGAGGTGGTAACAATCTGGTGAGCATCTAGTGAGAGGGGACAAGGAATAAGTGTGTGACACCGGGGGAGCACGAGACACTGGTGTAAATTGGGGCACAAAACTTAAACAATATTGCCCTATGTGGAGTGTGTTTTTTGTTTCAGGATTGGAGAGCGCAGCAGCATAATTGAATTATATGATACAATAGGATTGCCCAGTTCTAGATACTTACCGTAAAGGTGTCAGTGTGTTGGGATGGTTGAGTTGGGGATCTTTTCCTGGAACAGCCAGAGTTGCCTATTATAAAGAGATACGAGTCTAGCTGATGGTGTTATAAGCCTTCTGGTATTTTTCATTGGTCGAGATTTCATGTATTTTTGCTAACTTCATTTTTCTTGTATTAATAAAACACATTTTCTTTTTCTAAATTACTGTGTAGCGGTATCTGATTGATTTCCCCCCATCAGCCCTGTTTCATTCTGGTTACAACAGTCCTGCCGAATTCAGGACGGTTGGGGGGTATGCCGCGGATGAAGGATCACCGCTGTAGCCAGCAGCAGTGATCCTTCATCTCTCCCCTCCGTGGTCGGATCGTTAAAAAAATGCCCCTGCAAGCAGAATATCTCACCTTACCTGGTTCCTGCGCTCATGCTGCAGCCCCAGCTTCCATTCACCGCGCTGCACTCAGCCCTGTGGGGCTGAATATCCGGGTCCTGACTTGATGACGTCATCAAGCCGGGTCCTGAGTGTTCGGTATCAGAGGGCTGCGTGCAGCGCGGTGAATGGAGGCTGGAGCTGCAGCATGAGCGCAGGAACCAGGTAAGGTGAGATATTCTCCTTGCAGGGGCATTTTTTTTATCGATCTGGCCATGGAGGGGGGGGGGGGGGGCTGGGTGTTAAGTGGGGGGGCACATCTGGCTATCCATAACAGAGGGTGGGGGTTCTAAATGTGAAGGGGGGGGTTGAAATGATTATTGGGGCCCATCAGGGTAACGGGGGTGGGGGATTTCATAATCGAGGGCACATCTGATGGTCCTAAGGGACATAACTTAATACTGGGGGCACATCTGGCTATAATGGGGAACACTGATCCTGGGGACACATCTGGCTATAATGAGGGGTGCCTTACTGGGGTACGCATCTGTGTGTGTGTGTATATATATATATATGTATATATATATATATATATATATATATATATATATATAAATCGGATGTATGTATGTGTGTGTGTGTGTGTATGTGCCGCGATCACTCGAAAACGGCTTGACCGATTTAAACGAAACTTGGTAGACAGTAGTGTTGATCGAACAGTGTTCGCCACTGTTTGGGATTCGGCAAATTTTGTGGTGTTTCTCCTGACGGTTCACGTACAGGTCGTGGTGCGCCACCATGGCCTGTACGTGAACCGTCAGGAGAAACACCACAAAATTTGCCGAAGAAAACCCCCTCAATGCCGCCCATCTGCCCCAGTCAAAAAACATACCTCACTAATCCACAAGAACGGGAAGATGTAATGAATTGGTCAGTGGCGTATCTGGGTAAAATAGCGCCTATGGCAAACACTACAATTGTGCCCCCCCCATCCCCAGCCCCGCCCCCAAGCAGAGTCTTATTCCCCCATAATAAAAGCAACCAGGTGCCTCAAGATAAGGAAATTAAATAGCCAGGAGCGCCAAGATAATTAAGTAGCAAAGTGCTGCGTATATACATAATTTTAGTAGATATGTTCCCCAGACAACCCAATTAGGCAGACACATGCTTCTAGATGTTAGTATAAGGTAGTCATCTGTGCACCTCACATTTGAAAAATACTCTTCAGTCAGTGGACAGTCAGTGACATGACTATGTAATCTGTAAAGTACTGCAGAAGATGTCAGTGCTATATAAATACATAATAATAATAATAATATGGTAGGACATTTCACTATGACCATGGCAGATATTAGATTTTATGCTTCTCTGAGGACAGTCAGTGACATGACTATGTACTCTGTAAAGTACTGCAGAAGATGTCAGTGCTATATAAATACATAATAATAATAAAAATATGGTAGGACATTAGACTATGACTATGGTAGGATTAGAGTGTGAGCTCCTCTGAGGACAGTCAGTGACATGACTATGTACTCTGTAAAGTACTGCAGAAGATGTCACTGCTATATAAATACATAATAATAATAATAATAATATGGTAGGACATTAGACTATGACTATGGTAGGATTAGAGTGTGAGCTCCTCTGAGGACAGTCAGTGACATAACTATGTAATCTGTAAACAGATGTCAGTGCTATATAAATACATAATAATAATATGGTAGGACATTAGGCTATGACTATGGTAGGATTAGAGTGTGAGCTCCTCTGAGGACAACCAGTGACATGACTATGTACTCTGTAATGTGCTGCAGAAGATGTCAGTGCTATATAAATACATAATAATAATATGGTGGACATTAGACTATGACTATGGTAGGATTAGAGTGTGAGCTCCTCTGAGGACAATCAGTGACATGACTATGTACTCTGTAACGTGCTGCAGAAGATGTCAGTGCTATATAAATACATAATAATAATAATATGGTCGGACATTAGATTATGACTATGGTAAGGATTAGAGTGTGAGCTCCTCTGAGGACAGTCGGTGACATGACTATGTACTCTGTAATGTGCTGCAGAAGATGTCAGTGCTATATAAATACATAATTATAATAATAATAATATGGTAGGACATTAGACTATGACTATGGTAGGATTAGATTGTGAGCTCCTCTGAGGACAGTCAGTGACATAACTATGTAATCTGTAAACAGCTGCAGGAGATGTCAGTGCTATATAAATACATAACAATAATATGGTGGACATTAGGCTAGGACTATGGTAGGATTAGAGTGTGAGCTCCTCTGAGGACAAACAGTGACATGACTATGTACTCTATAATGTGCTGCAGAAGGTGTCAGTGCTGTATAAATACATAATAATAATATGGTAGGACATTAGGCTAGGACTATGGTAGGATTAGATTGTGAGCTCCTCTGAGGACAGTCAGTGACAAGACTATGTACTCTGTAAAGTGCTGCAGAAGATGTCAGTGCTATATAAATACATAATAATAATATGGTAGGCCATTAGACTATGACTATGGTAGGATTAGAGTGTGAACTCCTCTGAGGACAGACAGTCAGTGACATGACTATGTACTCTGTAAAGTGCTGCAGGAGATGTCAGTGCTTTATAAATACATAATAATAATATGGTAGGACATTAGGCTAGGACTATGGTAGGATTAGAGTGTGAGCTCCTCTGAGGACAATCCTGACATGCCTATGTACTCTGTAATGTGCTGCAAAAGATGTAGCTACTTGGATTTGAAATGTAAATTATACAGCGGTGACCGTGGGAGATGGGGGTTAACTTGTCCATAAGTCAGTGGGATCCTATGCATTCCATTCGCGTCACATGCAACGTGTGACGTGTTCCCCACGCCAGTATCGCGCTTTCTACTTCAAGCCAGAAGAAGGAAGTGCGGTAGTGACATGGAATGTGTCACACACATTGCGTGTGACGTGAATGGAACGCATATGATCCCACGGACTTATGGGTAAGGTAACCCCCATCTCCCACGGTCACCGCTGTATAATTAACATTTCAAATCCAGGTAGCTACTCAAAAGCCCATCCCTGCTTAAAAGTACCTTTTAAGGGAGGTAGGATAGATGGGGGGAGACAAGCAGGGAGAATGGAGATTGTGATGGGGAAATGGAGGACAGTAAGAAGTGTGGGAAAGGCAGGGGGTGGACACAAGAGAGGGGGGGGGGGGGGAAAGAGTAGGAAAGGTGGGAGATAAAGAGATGGAAGAACAGACTTTGTGGAAAGGGAGAAATCTCACCCGGGCAATATTCACCAGTCCCGTTTGGAGGAACATCACACCACAACCATGCTGCACTTTATAGGAGAGAGAGAGGGCAGAGAAAGGAGAGGAGCACATGCTGGAAGCAGAGAGAGGACAGGAAGTATTCAGCAGTAATCATCTTATCTATATTGTCAGGAGCTGCCTCTCTCTGCTCCGGTAACCTGATACACATGACATATGCTATCAGATTCCTCATCCTCACCGCTGCGCTCATCTCCTGCCTCTCCTGCAGTAAGAACACACTCACTGTCTGTGTCACTTAGGTTCAGCTACGCAGACTCTTGTTCTCCTCTATGCTCCATCCCCCATCAGCCCCAGCGGCAGCAGCAGGGCTCCATGCAGCCAATCAGGAGGGAGATGTGAGCAGTGCCGACGTTGCCTGGGCGACTAAGCAGCAGAGGTGAATGGGACACGGAAAACGTTACCTACTGCTGTACGGCGCTCTGGGCGCTGGCAGCCCAGCTAGATCATCGCCATGGGAAGGAGCCAGGAGGTGCTCAGACCTGGCTGGGAGGGAGAGGGGATTTTCTAATTTATGCGCCCCCTGGGAGGTGTGTGACAAGGGCGCCCATAGCAGCTGCCCTATGTGCACGCCTCCAGATCCGCCTCTGGAATTGGTTGACCTCTCAAGCGTCCAGCAGCGGGTTAAGCACCAGCCCATCCTTGTCAGGCACGAGGTCCTCTGCCAGTTATATGGAGCCAGTGGGCACATAGGTGACACAACCAGCAGTCTGAACAATTCTTGTACGACACACTGGACTATTCGGAGGAGCTATTCGCACCCGCACAAACTGCCATCTGTGAAAGGTCAATGGAACAGACACAAATCTTGTGCCCTGATTCACAGGCAGTGGATGGTGAAAGTCCAGTGCCGCTTCGGCCGCACTCACCAAGTTGCAGCAGCGCTTCAGTCTACCCAACCATCGCTTGGTGTCTGATGTCCCCACGCGGTGGAATCCTACGCTACCCATGCTAGCACGTCTTTGCGAGCAGAGGAGTGCAGTAGTCCAGTACCTGATGGAGCAGTACCGAGGTGCATCCGGTCAGCTGCCAAACTTCTGTGGATCAGAATGGGCCACCATGTCGGACCTCTGCGAAGTCCTCCAAAATTTTGAGCAATCCACGTTGCTTGTGAGCGGTGATAACTCTTTAGTCAGCATTACAATACCACTGCTGTGTTTACTGAAGCAATCAATGTTGCAGATCAAGGAAGAGGCAATCAGAATGGAAGAGGAGGAAATGAGAGAGGACAACGATCAGCGTGATGATACCCACATCAGGCAATCTGCCTCAGGAACCGCTGGTCCCAGATATGATGAAGAAGAGGACGAGGAACAGCTGGACTTGGAGCAGGACTTGGATGCCTCCACTGCCGAGGAACATGGCCGTGCACGTTTGACTTCCACAATTCAGCGGGAATGGACAGGAGAAGAAGACCAGGAAGAAGGTGCTGGTGAGGGTGCATCACAACAATCAAGCACAGAACATGATGAGCATCCTGGTTGGACTTTGGTTGGCACACATGGCTCAGTTCATGCTAGGCTGCATTTAACGCGACCCACGCATTGTCAGAATTCTGGCCGCTGTGGGTTACTTGGTTTATACCCTTCTGGATCCACGCTACAAAGAAAATGTTCACACACTGATTGAAGAAAGTGTCAGACAGGTCAAAATGGAGGAATACCAGCAGGCCCTTGTGGAGAAATTAGTGAGGAGATTTGCATCCTCCTCCAGCCACGTCAACAGACTGACTTCCGCTAACCCAGGACTAGGAGGGGAGCAAAGAACACAAGCTGCAGCTAGTGCCCACAAGGGAATGGTATCGGCAGTGTCCAAGGTGTGGCAAACTTTTCTGACACCTAGGCAGCAGCCCACAGAACAGCATTCGCCCAGTTCCACCTCCAACACCGATCGCCTGCAGAAGATGGTCAAGGACTACATGTCAGATGGCGTAGCCGTGTTCAACAATCCATCAGTCCCCTTTAACTATTGGGTCCCTAAGCTAGACACCTGGCACAAACTGGCAATGTACGCAATAGAGGTGCTGGCTTGCCCTGCAGCCAGCGTTATCTCCGAACGCTGTTTCAGTGCTGCCGGAGGCATCGTTACAGATCGCCGTATCCGACTCTCCACAGAAAATGCAGACTGTCTGACACAAATTAAAATGAATAAATCGTGGATTGGAAACGACTTTGCAACACCCCAGGACCCAACACCATGAACATCTGTGCTGGGTTAACGTTTCCGCTCTTTTTAAGGAATATCTCATTCTATTATATTTATCACTGCATGGCGACAAAATGCTTTGCTGTACGCATGCATTTTGTCGCCATGCCAGACCTGGGTTGTGTCACAAAGCGTGGCCTTGCTCTCCTGTAGTACCTCCTCTTCCATTCTGTTTGCTGGCTTAGCCAATAGCCAGCACACAGGATGGCAGAGCGGGCACAGGAGAGCAAGGCCACGCTTTGTGACACAACCCAGGCCTTGCGTGAGGCCAAATTGGATACTGAAAGCAATGCACTTTGTCGTCATGCATTGAATGGCTTAGCGTTGCCGGTGCCATTTTCAGGAATATTTCAATGTTATTATATTTTTCAATGCATGGCGACAAAGTGCATTGCTTTCAGTATCCAATTTGGCCTCACGCAAGGCCTGGGTTGGGTCTCAAAGCGTGGCCTTCTCCTCCTGCACCTCCTCTTCCATCCTGTGTGCTGCGTGGTTAGCGTTGCCGGTCCCATTGGTAGTACAACGACAGCTTTCCAGGATCTCATTTGCCCCCCCCCTCCACTATTTCCAAGCCAATGTGCAGAAGTTTCCCTCATTCTTTAAGGTTTTTATGGCCTGCAAAGCAGAAATATTGGGGTCCCCATTGACTTGCATTGGGTTCGGTTCGGCCCGAACATGCCGAATATCGGCGACGTTCGGCCGAACCTGAACATTTTGGTGTTCGATCAACACTAGTAGACTGATCCCTTACAAGCTGGGATGATATGTTCTGGGGGTCTCGTGCCCCCCCTGCTTACCTGGGCGGAGCTACAAACAGCAAATCAGATTTCACCCATTCATGTCAATGGAAAAAATGTAAAAGGCTGCCATTCTCACAATAATCAAGCCAGAGTCCCCACACTTGGCACAGTTGGTCACTTGGTGACCGAGGTTACAAATCCAGGAAAAGTGGGCGGAGCATAAAACAGCCAATCAAATTTCAGCCATTCATTTTTAATGGGAAAATGTAAACTGCAGCCATTCTTACACTGTTAATCGCAGGGTTCTCAAACTTGGCACACTTGGTCACTGGACGAATGCGATTAAGATTCAAGAAAATGGGTGGAGCCTACAACAGCCAATCAAAATTCACCTATTGATTTTTAAGGGGAATATTTAAACTGCTGCCATTCTTACACTGTTAATGGCAGAGGCTTTTAACTTGCTACAGTCGGTCATTGGGTGACTGGGGTCCAAATTCACTAAAGGGGTGGGGCCACAAACAGCCAATCAGATTTCCTTGGTACATAAACTGCTTCCATTCACACATTTTTGATGCCAGGAACCTGAAAGCTCACAAGCTTTGTCATTGATTGACTGTGTGTCAAGGTTACAAAAAGTGGGCGGAGCCAAACACAACTTTCACTGGGAAAATATAAACTGTAGCCATTCTTACACTGTTAATGGCAGAGTTCTCAAACTTCACAGTTAGTCACTGGGTGACTGGAATAATATTCAGAAAAATGGGTGGAGCCTACAACACCCAATCAGAATTCATCTGTTGATTGTTCAAGAGGAATATTTAAATTCCTGCTCTTCTTACACTGTTAATAGCAGGTGCCTCAAACCTGGTACAGTTGGTCAGTGGGTGACTGGGGTTCAAATTCAGAAAGGGGGCGGAGCCACAAACATCCAATTAGATTTGTTTAATTTCAATGGGAATATACAAATTATTAATACCAAGGACCCCAAAGCTCATAAACTTGGTAATTAAATGACTGTATGTCAAGGTTAGAAAAAGTGGGTGGTGCCAACAACTACATTTTTTACATGGGGAAAATATAAACTGCAACCATTCTTACACTGTTAACGGCAGAGTTCCCAAACTTGGTACAGTTGGTCACTGGGTGACTGGGATTGATTGATCTTCAAGGGGATTATTTACATTGCTGCCCTTTATTCACTCTTAATGGCAGAGGCCTCAAATCTGGTACAGTCAGTCACTTGCCTGCCCCCTTTTCAACTCTGAAAAGGGGGCAGGCCACAAACAGCCAATCAGATTTGTTTAATTTCAGTGAGAAATTAAACAAATGACGCAGCTGATTAACTCAGTCGGAGAGCTCAGAGAAGCTCTTTTTGCATAGATAACAAGTGAAGTTTCTTAAAGAGAAACCGAAACCAAGAATTGAACTTCATCCCAAAGTTGCTGTTCCCCCGGTCATTTTTTTTTTAAGCCATGGGACCTAGCGGTGGTCCCATGGCGGTCATTTTGGCGCCGCAGGAGGCGTCGCTTATGCCATGGAACCTTGCGGTGGTTCCATGCCGGTCATTTTGGCGCTGCAGGAGGTGTCGCGTAAGGTATGGGACCTGGCGATGGTCCCATGGCGGTCATTTTGGCATCGCAGGTGGTGTCGCATAAGCTATGGGACCTGGCGGTGGTCCCATGGCGGTCGTTTTGGCACCGCAGGAGGTGTTGCGTAAGCTATGGGACCTGGCGGTGGTTCCATGCCGGTCATTTTGGCGCCGCAGGAGGTGTCGCGTAAGCTATGGGACCTGGCGATGGTCCCATGGCGGTCGTTTTGGCATTGCAGGTGGTGTCGCGTAAGCTTTGGGACCTGGCGGTGGTCCCATGGCGGTGGTTTTGGCGCCACAGGAGGTGTCACGTAAGCTATGGGACCTGGTGGTGCTTCCGGGGCGGTGGTTTTGGCGCCACAGGAGGTGTCGCGGAAGCTTTGGGACCTGGCGGTGGTTCCATGGCGGTGGTTTTGGCGCCGCAGGAGGTGTCACGTAAGCTTTGGGACCTGGCGGTGGTTCCATGGCGGTGGTTTTGGCACTGCAGGAGGTGTCGCATAAGCTTTGGGACCTGGCGGTGGTTCCATGGCGGTGGTCTTTGCGCCGCAGGAGGTGTCGCGTAAGCTTTGGGACCTGGCGGTGGTTCCATGGTGGTGGTTTTATCGCCGCAGGAGGTGTCACGTAAGCTTTGGGACCTGGCGGTGGTTCCATGGCAGTGGTTTTTGCGCCACAGGAGGTGTCGCGTAAGCTTTGGGACCTGGCGGTGGTCCCATGGCGGTGGTTTTGGCGCCACAGGAGGTGTCGCATAGGCTATGGGACCTATACAAAATGGTTGGGATAGGTGAGATAGCTAGGGAGCTGGTTGCTAACATAGGATTGATTGGTTTTTGTTAACACTGTAAGTGGTGCTGAAATAATTCCGATTTTCATGAAGAAATCAGTTTGGGTGGTTTTTGTAAGCCTCTGATTGGTGCAGAAATTCCTATTTTCATGAAGAAATTCTGTTGTTCTCACTTTAAGCTTCTTCTAGGGGCTTTCTTGTGATTGGCTTACAAATTTCCGCATTCCGCCGGAATTACGCATCGTTCCACGGAATTTCCACTATAGCGCTAAGGCAATTCCGTTCCGATGCAACGGAACCACCAAATTCCGTCCGGAATCACGGAAAAATTAATTTCGCGGAACATGGTGAGCATCCCTACTCTCTATGGCTAATATTAGAGATACCTCCTTTGCCGGACACCTCCTACTCCACCAGTTTGCCGGATTCTGTGCCGGCAATATAAAAGGAAGGGAGGGGTTCCTCCAATAATTGTAAAATATTTTATATTTGTCATCATGCAGCTGAAAAAAGGCAGCTATTTATTATTATAATTTAGAAAATAGATTTTTATTTCTGAAATCTTGTATTTTTAATTTGGATCCACTTTAAGGGGAAAAAACTGTGATCCTGAAGTGGTTAAAACTATAATGGCTGAAAACAGAAATAATATGTTTGTTCCATTTTTGTTTTCTAATTATTCCCCTTAAAATTCATTTAGAATAAAATAATTCTTAGCAAAAAGTACCACCCAAAGACAGCCTAATTGGTGGCAAAAATCCCCCAAAAAACAGATATAGATAATTTCAGCATGACAAGTAGTGATTAGAGATGTTGCGAACCTCCGATTTTCGGTTTGCGAACCTCGTTCGTGAACTTTCGCACAAGGCTCGGTTCGCGTGAACTTTCGTGAACCGCAATAGACTTCAATGGGGAGGTGAACTTAAAAATTTTGAAAAATTTCTGCTGACTACAAAAATGATAGAAAATATGTTTCAATAGGTCTAATACCTGGAGGAAGACATGGTTGAGTGAAATAAACATCAAAAGTCCCAGAAAAAGATCTGGATTGAATACAAAGCAGTGTTTTAAGGTCAGAAATCTCATTGAATGTTCAATTGCAGGCCTACACTGCTTTATGACACCAGGAAACCCTCCTCCATCGGGAGGAGGGTCTCATCTTCCAGGGAATTGTAGTATTTCAAAAGCCAGCTTACATACTGTGGCTGGGAATTGAAGCCAATGTGAGTTGGCTTTTGACATGGTACAAAATCCTTAAGCAAGCTAATTTTTCTCTTGGATTGATCATAATGGTACATGCTAGGCTGGCTTCAGCATGTAGTGTTGGTGGTGGTATAGTGGTTAAGTGAGTTACCTACCACACACTCAGACCTGGGTTCTAGTCCCAGCCAATGTGAGTTGGCTTTTGACATGATACATATCCTTAAGCAAGCTAATTTTTCTCTTGGATTGATCATAATGGTACATGCTAGGCTGGCTTCAGCATGCAGTGTTGTGGTGGTATAGTGGTTAAGTGAGTTACCTACTACATACTCAGACCTGGGTTCTATTCCCAGCCAATGTGAGTTGGCTTTTGACATGCTACAAATCCTTAAGCAAGCTAAATTTTCTCTTGGATTGTTCATAATGGTACATGCTAGGCTGGCTTCAGCATGTAGTGTTGGTGGTGGTATAGTGGTTAAGTGAGTTACCTACTACATACTCAGACCTGGGTTCTATTCCCAGCCACGGTATGTAAGCTGGCTTTTGAAATACTACAATTCCCTGGAAGATGAGACCCTCCTCCCTCCGGGAGGAGGGAGTGGGTAATATAAGGATTAACAATCAGCTAGGAACAAGGCTATAGGAGCCTAACTAAACTCTCCCTAGCAGAGTCTGTCAGCAGCTGTCCCTTAACTAATTACTGTAGGCAGACGAGTGAGTAAAACGACAGGAGAACCTTGCCTTTTATAAGGGGAGGGTGGGGCTCCAGGAGTGAGTGCAGTCTGATTGGTGACAATGTGCCTGCTGACTGTGATGTAGGCGGTCAAAGTTCTGCTCAATAGAGGATTATGGGGCGAATCGAACTTCTGCAAAAGTTCGCCTTCGCCGGCAAACGAGAACCACCTAATGTTCGCCTGGAACCGTTCGCGGGTGAACCGTTCGGGACATCTCTAGTAGTGATAAAGTTATTGGCAAATGAGTGGGAGGAGCGCTAAAAGGTGAACATTGCTCTGATCTGTAAGGGGAACACCACCTGTAGTAGTCGAGTGGTTAACGGCTATTTATTTGGGACAGGAACATAACTGTGTAACTGTGACAAGAGTTGAGGAGGTTAATGTCCTTCCTTTTTCCAATCCCCCCTTCCGTTTTTTGCTGACAGGTTCTCAGTTTCCTCATGGTCCGTGTAACTGGAGGTGTCACAGAGGCAGTCGTGTTATTGGCCTAAACTTTTTTGCGTTGAAAGGCGTTCCTCTTTTCCATTTTTGGAACGTTGGCGGGTAGGATTGTGGCTTTCACCTTTGCCAGGTACAGGGCCGCTCACACATTTGACAGCTCTGTCTATCCAGCGCCACCTGCACGGCGATCTCCACTGCAGGAAGTAAAGCATGCCTCCAAGCGACGAGAGTATCAGGAAGTGTGTGGTTCGATTATAAATATATTTTTCACGATGGCAATTCTTGGAAGCTCTCATTTCCTGTGTCATCAGGGCCAGCTGCAATTAGTTTATACAAATACTTGGCTAGTTTGCAAATTGCGGTGCAGCTTTCCTAGCTATGTGCCGGTCCTGACCTGCGGAGCTGTGTCATGTCAGGGAGAAAAATGGCTGAGAGGGAGGGCAGGATGGATAGGTACTAATACCAGCGTCACTATGCAGCCATATGGAGTGATGACAGCGTGATGGGCGGGCATGGCTGCCAGTGGCAAGGGGACACTTATTGATGATGTGACACAGGACAGAAGCAGCTGAATTAATTCTGAGGTGTTCAGAGACATACTGGCCCATAAGCAATTCACGTCTTGTCCTGAGTTTACTCCTAGGTTATATTTTCACAACTTGTAAATAAAATGCCTTAACACCCCCAGCAAGCAAACAAATACTCAAAATAATTCTGATAGAACTTTTTCACCTAATTTTTGGTTCTTTTTCCATTGCAAAGTGCTAAAAAGTTCATTTAAATGAAGATGAAGAATTATCTCCTAGGAGTAAAGGCAGGAGAAAAAGTGAACTGCATATGGGCCCTTGTCATAAAAGGCCTTTTAAAGGGAACCAGAGACGAAGCACCCTCGTGTATTTTACCATGTATATCAGTGGGAACATTAAAGAAAACACCTACCCTGCTCTCTGTTTCATTCTGCACTGCTCAGCCTGCTTGTTATCAGCCCTGATAAAATCCCCCACTGAGCATTAAGTCTGGCTTTGATCAGGAATCTTCATAGCTGAGTCATTATAGCAGCAGAGCCACAAGGGGGCAGGCTTGGGCTTGAAAAGACATCAGAGAAGACAGACTCAGCTATAATGATTCCTGAGCAAAGCCAGACTGAGTGCTCAGTCGAGGAATCTATCAGGGCTGCTAACAAGCAGGCTGTGCAGTGAAGGATGAAACAGAGAGCAGGGTAGGTGTTTTCTCTAATGTTCCCACTGATAGATATGGTAAAATACATGAGGGTGCTTCGTCTCTGGTTCACTTTAAGCCACCAGGCAGCAAGCAAGAAAATGCTCAAAATACATTCTATAGTACGTTTTCAACTATTTTTGGGTACATTTTCAATTGTAAAATGCTAAAAAGTTAGTTTAAAGAAAAGATGACAATTATCTCCTAGGAGATAACTCAGGTGAAAAAGTGAATTGCATGTGGGCCTGCCACTGGGACATATGCAATTAACCTTTTCTCCTAGGAGATATTTTTTTATCTCATATTTAAAATAACCATTCAGCATTTTGCAATTAAAAAAGTACTAAAAAATAGTAAAAAAAATATCAAAGTTATTTTGAGTATGTTCTTGCTTGCTGGCAAATTAAAATGCAATTTATTTACAAGTTGTGAAAATATCACCTTGGAGAAAAAGTCAATTGCAATATGGGCCCTGATCTCAACCCCATTGAGCAGCATTTCACTAGCTAAAGACTAAACTTCGGACAGAAAGGCCCAAAAATAAACAGCAACTGAAAGCTGCTGCAGTAAAGGAAACCCCGCCTTCTGATGACGCCGTGAGAACGGCGAAACATGTAAAGGACGTGCTTGCATGAGACGCCGTCCCTTCCTGCAGCACTTCTCCGCTGGCGCTACATCAATACTAAATAATAATAATAATCTAGTGATGTCCATGAGTTCAGGAGGACTTCAGGCTGTCATTGTCAGCAAAGGTTTTTTTTCCCAGTTATTAAATTTGTTCAATTACTTTTGAGCCCGTGAAATGAAGGAATTTTGCCCCAAAAATGCTTTCATTTGGCTCACATTTTATGCAATCGTTTTGTTCACCACACTGAATTAAAACTGAAAGTCTGCACTTCAATAGAGATGTCGTGAAACATCAAATTTTGGGTTCGCGAACAGGTGAATCTGGCGAGCCGACCATAGACTTCAATGGGCAGGCGAATTTTAACACCTACAAAGACTGTTTTTGGTCACAAAAGTGATGGAAATGTTGTTTCAAGGGGTCTAACACCTGGACTATGGCATGCCGGAGGGGGGTCCATGCCAAAAGTTCCACCAATAATTATGGAGTTGACATAAAGTCGGGTTTTAATCCCTAAAGGGCAGGAATCACATTATGCACAGCTCTGGGTGTCAGTGGGCTGTGGAGTGTCTCACACAGAGAGATACAATAGTACTATCAGAATACAGTGACATAATAATGCATTGGAGTGGTTCTGTGCCTGGAACTTAATGAGGCAACAGCAGTAGTGTGCACACAGCTCTGGGTGTAAAAGACACAGGAGACCGGTGTGCTAGCCCTCAATAGGGTTGTTTGGGGTGCTTTCACAGAAAGTGAGAAACAACACAGGCCTAGCTAATGCTTTCCCTACCTATCTGCAGCAAGTCTGAGGGCCAGTGCACACCAAAAACCGCTAGCAGATACACAAAACGCTGGTTTTTGAAGCAGATTTCAGAGCGATTCTAGGCATGTTTAGAGAGGTTTTCTAAACATGCCTAGCGTTTTTTGGAGCGTTTTTGTGTAGCAGATTTCATACATTGCTACAGTAAAGCTGTTACTAAAATCTAAAAAATGCTGCAGCCCCCGAGTTTGCGTTTGTGGAAAAAACGAACCGCTCTGGTGTGCACCATCCCATTCACTTTCATTAGCCAAGCGGTTTTCCCCCTGCAAGCGGTTTTAAAAACGCTCCAGAACCGCTCTGGTGTACGCCAACTCTGACTCTGCTCTCATTAGCAGTCAGCAGCCAACAGAGAATGACTCCAATATGACCACCGCAACTGCTTTTTGATTGGAGGGGGGGGGGGGGGGGGGGGTTGGTCCAGGAGGGGTTGTGCTAGCTGATTGGCTGCCATGTGTCTGCGGACTGTGAGGTAAGGGGTCAAAGTTTAGCTCAATGGGGGCGGGTCGAATGCGAACAGCGTACTCTCCGCCGGCGAACTGTTCGGGCCGTCTCTACACTTCAACTGCACCTCAAGTGTTTCATTTACAATTCATTGTGGTAATGTACAGAGCTGAAATTAGAAAAAGTTGTTTCGGTCCAAATTTTTAAGGACCTCACTGTATGAACACCCGATTAACGGATTAGACAAGACAAGACAAGACAAATAACATTTATATTGCGCTTTTCTCCTTGCGGACTCAAAGGGATTACCTGCTGATATCATGGGCCTGAAAATGTAACATTTGATTCTGTGGGAGCAAGTACATTTCTTTTCATAAAACCTTGTAGTTTTTGAAAAAAATCGATTTTAAAATAAAATTAAAGAAAACATGTTTTTTTAAACTTACATAAATCACAAATGACAATGTGAGCCAGACCAAAGCATTTTCTTAACACACTCACTTCATTTCAGGGGCTCAAAAAGTAGTAATATAGTAGAAATAACTGGAAATAAAATGTTCATTTCTAATACTTGGTTGAAAACCCTTTGCTGGCAGTGA
This sequence comes from Hyperolius riggenbachi, assembly GCF_040937935.1. Taxonomy (NCBI): domain Eukaryota; kingdom Metazoa; phylum Chordata; class Amphibia; order Anura; family Hyperoliidae; genus Hyperolius; species Hyperolius riggenbachi. Next base: position 248,196,134 of record NC_090656.1, read on the forward strand.
CAGCCTGGTGGACGGATCGGTCTTCTTTTTGTTTGGTCTTATTAGCATAGAGCCTGTGGATTTCCCTTCCATATCCAATAGCCCTTTTTGGAATGTCTGAGCAATCGCAGGAATCACTATTATCCAGGGGTCTAGTCCTGGGAAAAGAAGTGAGTGGACTCACTTGGAAAACCCCTGTGCCGCGCGTCAAAATGGGCGTGGTCAAGCATAATGTGGGCGTGGTCATGGGTGGGGCCAAATATACATGACCTTAGCCGTGATGTAAAAGGTCTGCCGAGGAAGTTTGAGCTCTGCCGTAGTGTATCCCCCAAAATAGATGTAATCTGACAGCATTTCACCAAAAAGACAAATAATCTTGTAGAAGTTCCTTCAAAATACAGATAATATGGAAGTGGTTCCCCCAAAATAGACAATGTGGCAGCAGCAGTTCCCCCAACATACACATAATTTGGAAGCAGTTCCCCAAAATACGCGAAACCTGGCAGCGGATCACCCAAAGTACACGTAACACCCAAAAGACATGTAATCTGGCAGTAGTGGTCCCCCAAACATACACAATCTGGCAGCAGTTCCCCAAAATGCACGTAATCTGGCAGCAGCCGTTCCCCTAACATACACATAATCTGGCAGCTGTTCCCCAAAATACATAACAGTGGTTCCACAAAAATGCAGATAATCTGACAGCAGTTCCCCCAAAATAGGTACCCCCAGGTAGCCAGGTCTATAGGTGTCCCCAGTATAAGTAGCCATGAGTATCGTAGTCCCCAGTATATGTAGCCAGAGGTATATGTGCCTAGTATATGTATCCAGGGGTATATGTCCCCAGTATATGTAGCCAGGGGTATATGTGCCCAGTATATGTAGGCAGGGGTATATGTGCCCAGTATATGTAGCCAGGGGTATATGTGCCCAGTATATGTAGGCAGGGGTATATGTGCCCAGTATATGTAGCCAGGAGTATATGTCCCCAGTAGATGTAGCCAGATGTATATGTCCCCAGTAGATGTAGCCAGGGTTATATGTGCCCAGTAGATGTAGCCAGGGGTATATGTGCCCAGTATATATAGCCAGGGGTATATGTGCCCAGTATATGTAGCTAGAGGTATATGTGCCCAGTATATATATGCTCAGTATATATAGCCAGGGGTATATGTGCCCAGTATATATAGCCAGGGGTATAGGTGTCCAGTATGTGTAGTCAGGGGTATATGAGCCCAGTATATATAGCCAGTGGGATATGTGTCCAGTATATATAGGCAGGGGTATATGTCCCAGTATATGTAGCCAGAGGTATATGTGCCAAGTATATGTAGCCAGGGGGATATGTGCCCAGTATATGTAGTCAGGGGTATATGTGCCCAGTATATATAGCCAGTGGGATATGTGCCCAGTATATATAGGCAGAGGTATATGTGCCCAGTATATGTAGCCAGTGGGATATGTGCCCAGTATATATAGCCAGGGGTATATGTGCCCAGTATATATAGGCAGAGGTATACTGTATGTGCCCAGAATATATAGGCAGAGGTATATGTGCCCAGTATATATAGGCAGAGGTATATGTGCCCAGTATATGTAGCCAGTGGGATATGTGCCCAGTACCGTATATATAGCCAGGGGTATATGTGCCCAGAATATATAGGCAGCGGTATATGTGCCCAGAATATATAGGCAGAGGTATATGTGCCCAGTATAAGTAGCCAGTGGGATATGTGCCCAGTATATATAGGCAGGGGTATATGTCCCCAGGTAGCCAGGTGTGCCCCCAGCAGAAGGGGAGCAGCACAGAGAAGGAGAGCTATGGGGACAGCGGGGAAGGGCGGACGTCTCCCCCCCCCCCCTTCCCTCACCTTCGTGCTCCCCTTCCTGCCTCTCCCCTCCGGTGTTTTCAAATGTCGGGCCGGCGGTGAAAGTGGGTGGAGACTTACTGCCTTCTTCCAGCCACAAGGGATGCTCTGCTCTGTGTGCGGCTAATCTGGTCTTCTAGTCGCACACAGAGCGGAGCATCCCTTGCAGCTGGAAGAAGGCGGTAAGTCTCTGCCCACTTTCGCCGCTGGCCCGACATTTGAAAACACCGGAGGGGAGAGGCAGGAAGGGGAGCACGAAGGTGAGGGAAGGGGGGGAGACGTCCGCCCTTCCCCGCTGTCCCCATAGCTCTCCTTCTCTGCGCTGCTCCCCTCCACACAAGCCAGGGTCCACCCACGTCCACGCAGGACTCAACCCCTGTTATCTAATTCTTTAGGAACAAGTAAAAATAAACAATCACAAAGGGGGTAATAAGTGTATAAAACTGAATTAAAAACAAATAAAAAAAGAGGGGAAGTGGCTTACCTCAAAATTGACACACACACACACACACACACACACACACACACACACACACACACACACACACACACACACACACACACACACACACACACACACACACACGCTGATGTCCCGGCGTTGCCAGGGTATGTATTTATTTGGCTGGTGTTGGCCCCGCCCACTTTTTCTAACCCTAACACACAATGACTCAATGACCAAGTTTGTGAGCTTTGCAGTAATTTGCATTGAAAAGAAACAAATCTGATTGGCAGTTTGTGGCTCAACCTTTTTTCTGAATTTGAACCCCAGTCACCCAATGACCAGCTGCACCAGGTTTGAGGCTTGTGCCATTAACAGTGCAAGAATGGCAGCAATTAAATATTCCCCTTGAAAAGCAATAGGTGAATTTTGATTGGCTTTTGTAGGCTCCACCCACTTTTCTGAAATTTAATCCCAGTCACCCAGTGCCTCATTACTGCATTCTGCTATATGTTACTACAGGGCCTCTTTACTGCATTCTGCTATATGTCACTACAGAGCCTCTTTACTGCATTCTGATATATGTCACTACAGGGCCTCTTTACTGCATTCTGCTATATGTCACTACAGAGCCTCTTTACTGCATTCTGATATATGTCACTACAGGGCCTCTTTACTGCATTCTGCTATATGTCACTACAGGGCCTCTTTACTACATTCTACTATATGTCACTACAGGGCCTCTTTACTGCATTCTGCTATATGTCACTACAGGGCCTCTTTACTGTATTCTGCTATATGTCACTACAGGACCTCTTTACTGCATTCTGCTCTGTCACTACAGGGCCTCTTTACTGCATTCTGCTATATGCCACTACAGGGCCTCTTTACCGCATTCTGCTATATGTCACTACAGGGCCTCTTTACTGCATTCTGCTATATGTCACTACAGGGCCTCCTTACTGCATTCTGCTATATGTCACTACAGGGCCTCTTTACTGCATTCTGCTATATGTCACTACAGGGCCTCTTTACTGCATTCTGCTATATGTCACTACAGGGCCTCTTTACTGCATTCTGCTATATGTCACTACAGGGCCTCTTTACTGCATTCTGATATATGTCACTACAGGGCCTCTTTACTGCATTCTGCTATATGTCACTACAGGGCCTCTTTACTGCATTCTGCTATATGTCACTACAGGGCCTCTTTACTGCATTCTACTATATGTCATTACAGGGCCTTTTTACTGCATTCTGCTATGTGTCACTACAGGGCCTCTTTACTGCATTCTGCTATATGTCACTACAGGGCCTCTTTACTGCATTCTGCTATATGTCACTACAGGGCCTCTTTACTGCATTCTGCTATATGTCACTACAGGGCCTCTTTACGCCAGTGACCGTGGAGTTGAGCAGCATGAATGTCGCTGGAAGGTTGTTTATGACACTTCTTGGTACCTGAGATGACGATAGGTGGCCTCTGCTTTTACAAGGCTTGGCACAGACTTCTCTCGTAAATCTTGTCCATCCTGTCAGCTCCACCTAACTATACAAACCGGAGCCATGTGTTTGTCATTGTCAACAAACCCCAAGCAGGTGCGCACAGCGCCTGTCAGAGCCTGGTTCAGCCACGCTGGGCAATCCTGAAGCAAACATAAACTCAGGAGACAATGAAATGTATGTGTAGAACAGCTAAGAAATAGAATGTTAGTAGGAAAAGGAAAAAAGTCATGTTGTTTTGCAGCACAGGACGAGCTGAGAAACTTCAGTTATTATCTATGCAAAAGAGCCTCTCTGAGCTCTTCCACCATCTGGGTGGAATACAGTCCTGTTTTTGGAAGCACTTAAACAGACAAAAAAAAAACAGTGAGAGAAAGCTTGAGATAAGGCTTTACTGCGGGAAAGTTGAAAGGGTCATTATTTCTACTTTGTTTTATAGCTTAACCACTTTACCACCACGGGTGCGTATATCTACGCCCCTTTAAACACCCTTTAACCACCAGGGGCGTAGATACACGCACCCCCGCCGCTACCGCCGCTGTCCGCGTTCCCGCTCGCTTCCGCGCTTGTGCACGCCGCCTGCTCGCCCGGAGATCAATGAATGGGAAAAACCATTCCCGTTCGTTGATCTCAGCTCCCCAGCAATGATCGGCTGCTTCTATGAGTGAAAAAAAAAAAAGTTTCCCAGCTTCCCTGAACTTCCTGCAAGTGTACTTCCTACGCTTGCAGGACACATTTACAAAAAATTATTGTGGCCATCTTGTGGCCAAATAGTAAAACTACAGTCATAAGCATTTTTCATATACAAATACATTATTTTACATTATAAATTAACTCATTAACTCCCGCACTCCCCAATTGTTACCATTTTTTTTTGTAATAAAAAAAAAAAATTACAATAAAAACAAAACAAAAACAAATAGTTACATAGTTAACACTGTTACTTTATAAACTACGGGCTTGTAATTAGGGATGGCCGCAAAACTGAAAAAAAATGCACCTTTATTTCCAAATAAAATATTGGCGCCAAACATTGTGATAGGGGCATAATTTAAACGGTGTAATAACCGGGACAAATGGGCAAATACATTTCATGGATTTTAATTACAGTAGCATGCATTATTTAAAAACTATGATTGCCGAAACCTGAAAAATAATGATTTTTTTCCCCCACATTTTGTCCTATTTTCCCATTAAAACACATTTAGAATAAAATAATTCTTGGCATAATGTCCCACCTAAAGAAAGCCTAATTGGTGGAGAAAAAAACAAGATATAGTTAATTTCATTGTGATAAGTAATGATAAAGTTATAGACGAATGAATGGAAGGAGCGCTGAAAGGTGAAAATTGCTCTGGTGCTCAGGGGGTAAAACCCCTCAGTGGTGAAGTGGTTAAAGGGCCACTATCACGATTAAGTGTAAAATACATGTGAACACATACAAATAAGAAGTACGTTACTTCTAGAGTAAAATGAGCTATAAGTAGCTAGTAGAAATCGAATGGAACTGACAGGTTTTTGACTAGTCCATCGCTTCATGTGGTATTCTCAGTATTTCATTTATTATTTAAAAAAGCACTCCTTGGAAAGAATCTTGACAAAGATGCAGGCCGCCCCTCCAACCAGTTTGCACACTATTCTGGCAGGTGGACTGAGCAAGTTCCGTTCACTAAGTGCTTTAGAAAATAAAAAAAACTCTGAGAACCCACTATGAGGAGATTGGCTAGTCCAAAACCTGTCAGTTCTGTCAGATTTATATTACCTATTGTAAGTGACAGCAACATAGGAGAAAATTAATTCATAGCACATTTTACTCTTGGAGAAATATACTTTTTATCTAACTGTTTTCATCTATTTTACATTTTACAATTTTTCCCGATAGTGTGGTGCTTTAAAAGACAGAGTGTGGATTCTATACTGCAACTGTGACAGAATGATGCAATAAAAAAGCTATATAACTGAAAATAAAGCAGCAATTGTAGAGGATGAAAAGTGAACCGGCACTGCTGTGACGTAGCTTTTATTGATATCCAAGTTTAAAACATCTGCTTGTCAGGCCTAGTTTCATTACATAAATAGGTGGATAATACTTGCACATACCATGTGGGTGAGAGCTGATGTTGGGTGCGGTGGGTGCTGGGAGCAGGAGCCTGATGGCCGTTTCGCACCAAGTTGCGCTTCTACAGAGGCTGAGAGAAAAGTGATGTCTGTGTAGTGTCAGCCCCTTTCCTTCTAAAGTATATGATAACTGAAAATAAAAACATGAGACTCTTTTCTTTGCTACTAACGTTCTATTAATTATCCGTACTACACATACAATCTATTATATCATATATTTTTTTTTCACTTCAGGTTTGCTTTATAGGACATCCAGTGGGCAGACGAGTGTGGGGGCTGCCATTACTGGCTTACTTTTGTCAGTGTTAGCCTCCACACTGTAATGCTGATCCCGTGGCTACAATAATTATGTAGTCACTAACATGGAACATGCATTCAAATCAGTAAAGTCAGAAGTGATGTTCGCAATGTGCTAAATTCGCATACGCAAAATGTAGCTAAGATTTCACCGTTATGATTACTTGTCATGATAATCTTGAAATTTAATTGGTTTTGCTTAATCCATCTGTAAATTTTCCATGTTACGAATGCAACAGTCGTAGCATTTTCACGTACATTACAAAAACAAAAAGTTAGCACAAACCAGAATGGTTGGGGGAGCAGTGGGAACAAGTCGAAAAAAAAAGTTTTTGTAGTTTTTGATAAAATTTTATTTTAAAGAATCCAAAGAAAAAAGAAATGTTTAGACTCAGTAAAATGGTACAGTTTTGGGCACATCAATAAAATGACATTGACCTTCTACAACGGATACAATGACAGACAACTAAATTAATCAGAGATAGACGAGCTCACTTACCAAGAAAGGTTGGACAACAAACTGGATTTATTTAGCTTGGAAAAAAGGGGGCTGAGAGGTGACCCTATTAGCATGTATAAATACATGAAAGGGCAATACAAAAACTTAGCAAGTGAGTTTTTTGTGCCTAGGGTTGTACAACACACAAGGGGATATGATCTGCATAGGGGGGGAAAAAAAGTTTCTGCCATCTATTTAGAAAGAGGTCCTAGTTTGCAGTAAGATTGGTCGAAATCTGGAACATCTTACCTCAGGAAGTAGTTATGGCAAACTTAATATCTGCCTTTAAAGAGGGCTTGGATGCTTTCCTAGCATTGGAAGGCATTCACGGCTATAATTACTAGGTAGTTTCTGGAGGTGTTGATCCAGGGATTTATCTGACTGCCATCTGGAGTCAGGAAGGATTTTTTTTTCTCCTTTTAAGGCTAAGTGGCCCAGGCCTTGTAAGGTTTCTTTGCCTTCCCTTGGATCAACTGGGATATATGCGGGTTAGGGATAGTGATTTTTTTTTCTGAACCTGATGGATGTCTTTTTTTCAACCAAACTACAGTAGTAGAATGCAGTAAATTATTCAGGATACCCACTTTTATGTTATACTGGTTTTAGCATCAGAAACACTTCCTATATCTAGAACAAGATACCAGACTCGGATTTCCTGGAAGGGTTCGGTCTAGCCAACCCACCACCACATTTTCCGTTTTTTTAATTCTACCAAATATCAAGTTATAAACTCAAAGAAATCAGGTCTCTAGGTTCTATTAGGACGGAATTGTCCAATTTTGAAAAATGGTTTCTGGCTAAGACTAAACCCCTGGGGAGCTTGTCGCTTTTGTATGGGTCGCTGCTGCAATTCACAGGCACTTTACGAGGCAGGATTAGGGAGAGGTGGGAAGGTAAACTGAAAATTACTCTGGAAGATACAAGTTGGTCGAGTTTTATAGAGAATGTTTGGATGCCTAAAAATACACTACTTCAGTAAAAATATAAAGTAATTATGTGCTTTGGTATTATACTCCGGATGCTATTAATAAATTTCTGTTCCCTCTATTTGCTGGAGATGTTCTCGTCCAGTTTTAAATTATTCCCACATATGGTGGTCCTGTCCCCCAATCCAGAAATTCTGGAAAAATGTCAAGGATTTTCTAAGAATAAACACAGACCTAGACCTCTGTATTAGTGAAATAGAGGTAATATTTGGTCAGGGCCTGCAAACCACTACTGAGTTATCTATGGACCTTTTAATGTTTTCGACCTTGATTGGTAAGAAACTAATTATTGAACACTGGGGTACCAGGGGTTGGACAAAATAATGGAAACACCTTGAAAATCAACAAAATATATATTAATATGGTGTAGGTCCACCTTTTGCGGCAATTACAGCCTCAATTCTCTGAGGTATTGATTCATACAAATTGTGAATTGTTTCCAAAGGAATTTTAGCCCATTCATCAGTTACAACGTCCTCCAGTTCTTTTAGAGACGATGGCGGTGGAAATCGACTTCTTACTTAAATCTCTAATAACGACCATAAATGCTCAATAATTTTGAGGTCTGGGGATTGTAATTGCCGGATGAGATGCTCAGCTTCATTAGAATGTTCCTCGTGCCATTCTTTAACAATTCTAGCTGTATGGATTGGGGCATTATCATCTTGTAATGGCATTCCCTCCGGAAACAGTTCTTGAACCATAGGATGAGCTTGGTTGCCCAAAATTTCTAAATAGTCTCGGCTGTTAATTCTTCCATGAAGGGAAATCATAGGCCCGGCGGATTTCCAAGAAATAGCACCCCAGATCGTCACAGAACCCCCGCCATGTTTTACGGTTGGGAAAAGGCAGTCTGGATGAAATGCTTCTTTCGGTTGTCTTCAAACGTACACTCGGTTGGAAATAAGGTAAACGATGATTCGTCAGAGAATATCACATTTTCCCACTGCTTGAGGGACCAATTCTGGTGGTTTCCACACCACTCTAAACACGTTGAAACATTTGTCTTTGAGAGCAGAGGTTTTCTAATTGTAGTTCTTCCATGGAATCCAGATTTGTGCAGCTCCCAACGAACAGTTTTTGTGGAAACTGGGTTCTGTAGGTGTTCATTCAGCTCTGCAGTGATTTTAGGAGGATTTCTAACAATTCGATTTAGAGTCCGACGATCTCTCTCAGACAACTTCGACTTTCGGCCACAACTGTGCTTTGCTGAGGACGTTTTTTCCTTCTCTTTCAAAGGCAGTCATTACCTTTGAGACAGCACCTCTTGAAATGCCAAGCATTCGGCCAGTTTCTGTTACAGTAGCGCCTGCCATACGAGCACCAACAATTTGGCCTCTTTGAAAGTCTGAGGGATCTGCCATTTTTATACATTATAACCAACTTTGGTTTAAATATCTGTAAAAAACAATGATTTTAATGAAAAATATCAAATAACAAAAATAATAAACAAAAAAAATTAACATATGTCAAGTTTTGATTACTGAAAACATGTTCAAAGATTACGATTCCAAAATGTTAGGTCTTTCCATGATTTTGTCCAACCCCTGCCAGATTTATCCCTACAATAAAGTTGGCTCACCAGATTTAATGAGCTCTTAGGGTGGCCATACATGGTACAATTTTTCACTTTTTTTTCCATTAGATAATTTAGTTCGATTATTCCGTTGGATGGAATATAAAGATTTATCCAGCATGTCCGATCTCATTTTTCGCGAAAAAACGGGATAATTGTTCGAATTTCTTGATTGAAAAAAAATATATTTTCTACTTTCATTCGATTCGATCATTTAGATTGAATAAATGGGATAATCAAACGTCTTTATTGTACCATGTATGGCCACCATTAGAGATAGAATACTCACATCCCCCTGAGGCCCCTATGACTGTTACCAATGAACAACGAACAGATGAATAAAGCTGTACAATTTCTGTTCTGAGAAATTCAAATGCTAGCCATACTATATTAATGGTAGTGTTAATTAGCTATTATATACATCTCTACACTTTTCCTTCTGTGATTTCTCTTCTACTTACCGCGTTCTCCGGCCGGTGGGACGACTGGTTCTGGGTGTGAACAGGTACTGGTGTGTGTGCAGGGGCAAACGCAGGATTTTTAAGGGGGGGGGTTCCTGAAAGGTCCAGAAGCACGTATGTCCCAAGTGCTTCCGAATACAGGTGGCTCCATACTGCCCATGCACAAAAGTGCGCTGGCGTATTACGGAGCTGCCTATCTTTGGAAGTACTCAAGGACACGAGTGTTTCTGAGGGCTTCTGGTAGCAGCAAATGTGAACAGGGTACAGCGCTGGAACAACTCCCCAAGAGAGGAACAGGAGATAGACTTAGTTTGGACAATTCAGTGGAATATGCTACATAGTTTCACATAGCGCAAGCGATACCCATATGATGCAGGGATATATGCATCTGCGGAAGATGTTGGCGCTACATAAATACTAAATAATAATATTTTGCCTCACCAGGATTGCACTTTTATTTAGCTTTCCTGTAAGACAAGAACACACAGTCAGCTCTAGGGGAAGAGGGAAACAAAGGTGAATGAAGGAGGCTGGTGCACACCAAGAGGGCTTCTGAGCGTTTTTCAAATCAACAGTGATTTGAAAAGCGCTTGGCTAATGTTACCCTATGTGGGTGTTCCCACAGCAGCGTTGTGATTTTTTCAAAATCGCAGGTATACTGCATGTAGCATGTTTTTGAGCAATTCATTCAAAAATCGCTCTGAAAATCACTTCACAAAATCACACTCACAAATTGCTAGCGATTGCTATTGTCATTTTGGCGTGCACTAGCCCAGAGAGAGGAGTGGATAAATTGAGAATAGCCTGAGATGGAGCAGAGAACTTATCTGTATTGAAGTCCCACATCACACAGGCTACTTGCCTGTAATCGGACTCCTGTCCCTGTCAGTCTCTCACACAAGTCAGAAAGAAGCCCTCCTGGAGTCTAGGGACTGTCAAAAACTTTTCAGCTTGTTATCCACACCTTACCCACACATGCAGTCATTATAACAATGGGGAGAGACCAGACAGATGTTTGCCCACGGACCCTGAGTCCAGGCAAGCTCTGCATCATGCTGTGTATATTTACCAGCTTGCCTGCACTCTAATTTCATCATGTCTGACACTTCTGTGCTGTGGAGAGTCCGGGACTCCATAATCAACATTCTCTCACTGCAGGCTGCATCTTCTTGTGAGGGAAGCTGGGCTGCCTCTCTCATTCTATTAGCTGGAGGGAGGCACCAGAAGTAAGAAGGGAGGGAGAATGAGGCTGTTTATATTATGCGGGCTTCCCTGGCTGAATACACAGCTCAGTGCAGGGGGGAGGTTCCAGACACCCGGAATAGCCCCCTCAGTTCGCCAGTGGTGTGTCTGTGTGTATAGTATGTATAGTGTGTGTGTGTGTATTGTGTGTGTGTGTATATGCGTATAGTGTGTGTGTGTGTGTATAGTGTGTGTGTATAGTGTGTGTGTGTGTGTGTATAGTGTGTGTGTGTGTGTGTATAGTGTGTGTGTGTGTGCGTAGAGTGTGTGTGTGTGTGTATATAGTGTGTGTGTGTGTATAGTGTGTGTGTGTGTGTATATAGTGTGTGTGTGTGCGTATAGTGTGTGTGTGTATGCGTATAGTGTGTGTGTGTATGCGTATAGTGTGTGTGTGTGTAGTGTGTGTGTGTGTATAGTGTGTGTGTGTATATGCGTATAGTGTGTGTGTGTGTGTGTGTGTGTGTATAGTGTGTGTGTATAGTGTGTGTGTATAGTGTGTGTGTGTGTGCGTATAGTGTGTGTGTGTGTGTATAGTGTGTGTGTGTGTGCGTAGAGTGTGTGTGTGTGTGTGTATAGTGTGTGTGTGTGTATAGTGTGTGTGTGTGTGTGTGTATATAGTGTGTGTGTGCGTATAGTGTGTGTGTGTATGCGTATAGTGTGTGTGTGTATAGTGTGTGTGTGTATAGTGTGTGTGTGTGTGTAGTGTGTGTGTGTGTGTAGTGTGTGTGTGCGTAGAGTGTGTGTGTGTGTATAGTGTGTGTGTGTGTGTGTATATGCGTATAGTGTGTGTGTGTGTGTATAGTGTGTGTGTGTGTGTGCGTAGAGTGTGTGTGTGTGTATAGTGTGTGTGTGTGTGCGTATAGTGTGTGTGTGTGTGCGCGCGTATAGTGTGTGTGTGTGCGTATAGTGTGTGTGTGTGTGTGTGTGTGTGTGTGTGTGTGTGTGTGTGTGTGTATATATAGTGTGTGTGTGCGTATAGTGTGTGTGTGTGCGTATAGTGTGTGTGTGGGCGTATAGTGTGTGTATGCGTGTGTATAGTGTGTGTGTGTGCGTATTGTGTGTGTGTGTGCGTATAGTGTGTGTGTGTGCGTATAGTGTGTGTGCGTATAGTGTGTGTGCGTATAGTGTGTGTGCGTATAGTGTGTGTGTGTGTGTATAGTGTGTGTGTATAGTGTGTGTGTGTGTGTGTGTATAGTGTGTGTGTATAGTGTGTGTGTATAGTGTGTGTGTGTGTGTATAGTGTGTGTGTGTGCGTATAGTGTGTGTGTGTGTGTGCGTATAGTGTGTGTATAGTGTGTGTGTGTGTGTGTAGTGTGTGTGTGTGTGTGCGTATAGTGCGTAACTACTGTGCACACTAGTGCATGGTGTGTGACTACTGTGCGCACTAATGCATGGTGTGTGACTACTGTGCGCACTAATGCATGGTGTGTAACTACTGTGCACATTAGTGCATGGTGTGTGACTACTGTGCGCACTAATGCATGGTGTGTGACTACTGTGCGCACTAATGCATGGTGTGTGACTACTGTGCGCGCTAATGCATGGTGTGTGACTACTGCGCACACTAATGCATGGTGTGTGACTACTGCGCGCACTAATGCATGGTGTGTGACTACTGTGCGCAGTAATGCACGGTGTGTGACTACTGTGCGCAGTAATGCACGGTGTGTGACTATTGTGCGCACTAATGCATGGTGTGTGACTACTGTGCACACTAATGCATGGTGTGTGTGACTACTGTGCGCACCAATGCATGGTGTGTGACTACTGTGCGCACTATTGCATGGTATGTGACTACTGTGCGCACTAATGCATGGTGTGTGACTACTGTGCGCACTAATGCATGGTGTGTAACTACTGTGCGCACTAATGCATGGTGTGTGACTACTGTGCGCACTAGTGCATGGTGTGTGACTACTGTGCGCACTAATGCATGGTGTGTGACTACTGTGCGCACTAGTGCATGGTGTGTGACTACTGTGCACACTAATGCATGGTGTGTGACTACTGTGCGCAGTAATACATGGTGTGCAACTACTGTGCACACTAGTGCATGGTGTGTGACTACTGTGCGCACTAATGCATGGTGTGTAACTACTGTGCACACTAGTGCATGGTGTGTGACTACTGTGCGCACTAATGCATGGTGTGTGACTACTGTGCGCACTAATGCATGGTGTGTGACTACTGTGCGCACTAGTGCATGGTGTGTGACTACTGTGCGCACTAATGCATGGTGTGTGACTACTGTGCGCACTAGTGCATGGTGTGTGACTACTGTGAGCACTAATGCATGGTGTGTGACTACTGCGCGCACTAATGCATGGTGTGTTACTATAGTGCACACTAATGCATAGTGTGTGACTACTGTGCGCAGTAATGCACGGTGACTATTGTGCGCACTAATGCACGGTGTGTGACTACTGTGCGCACTAATGCATGGTGTGTGACTACTGTGCGCACTAATGCATGGTGTGTGACTACTGTGCGCACCAATGCATGGTGTGTGACTACTGTGCGCACTAATGCATGGTGTGTGACTACTGTGCGCACTAATGCATGGTGTGTGACTACTGTGCGCACTAATGCATGGTGTGTGACTACTGTGCGCACTAATGCATGGTGTGTGACTACTGTGCGCACTAATGCATGGTGTGTGACTACTGTGCGCACTACTGCATGGTGTGTGACTACTGTGCGCACTACTGCATGGTGTGTGACTACTGTGCGCACTACTGCATGGTGTGTGACTACTGTGCGCACTAATGCATGGTGTGTGACTACTGTGCGCACTAATGCATGGTGCGTGACTACTGTGCGCACTAATGCATGGTGTGTGACTACTGTGCGCACTAATGCATGGTGTGTGACTACTGTGCGCACTAATGCATGGTATGTGACTACTGTGCGCACTAATGCATAGTGTGTGACTACTGTGCGCACTAATGCATGGTGTGTGACTACTGTGTGCACTAATGCATGGTGTGTGACTACTGTGCGCACTAATGCATGAGGTGCGACTACTGTGCGCACTAATGCATGGTGTGTGACTACTGTGCGCACTACTGCATGGTGTGTGACTACTGTGCGCACTACTGCACGGTGTGTGACTACTGTGCGCACTAATGCACGGTGTGTGACTACTGTGCGCACTAATGCATGGTGTGTGACTACTGTGCGCACTAATGCATGGTGTGTGACTACTGTGCGCACTATTGCATGGTGTGTGACTACTGTGCGCACTAATGCATGGTGTGTGACTACTGTGCGCACTAATGCATGGTGCGTGACTACTGTGCGCACTAATGCATGGTGCGTGACTACTGTGCGCACTAATGCATGGTGCGTGACTACTGTGCGCACTAATGCATGGTGTGTGACTACTGTGCGCACTATTGCATGGTGTGTGACTACTGTGCGCACTAATGCATGGTGTGTGACTACTGTGCGCACTAATGCATGGTGCGTGACTACTGTGCGCACTAATGCATGGTGCGTGACTACTGTGCGCACTAATGCATGGTGCGTGACTACTGTGCGCACTAATGCATGGTGTGACTACTGTGCGCGCTAATGCATGGTGTGTGACTACTGTGCGCGCTACTGCATGGTGTGTGACTACTGTGCGCACTAATGCATGGTGTGTGACTACTGTGCGCACTAATGCACGGTGTGTGACTACTGTGCGCAGTAATGCACGGTGTGTGACTATTGTGCGCACTAATGCATGGTGTGTGACTACTGTGCGCACTAATGCATGGTGTGTGTGACTACTGTGCGCACCAATGCATGGTGTGTGACTACTGTGCACACCAATGCATGGTGTGTGACTACTGTGCGCACTATTGCATGGTATGTGACTACTGTGCGCACTAATGCATTGTGCGTGACTACTGTGCGCACTAATGCATGGTGTGTGACTACTGTGCGCAGTAATGCACGGTGACTATTGTGCGCACTAATGCACGGTGTGTGACTACTGTGCGCACTATTGCATGGTGTGTGACTACTGTGCGCACTAATGCATGGTGTGTGACTACTGTGCGCACTAATGCATGGTGTGTGACTACTGTTCGCACTAATGCATGGTGTGAGACTACTGTGCGCACTACTGTATGGTGTGTGACTACTGTGCGCACTACTGCATGGTGTGTGACTACTGTGCGCACTAGTGCATGGTGTGTGACTACTGTGCGCACTAATGCATGGTGTGTGACTACTGTGCGCACTAATGCATGGTGTGTGACTACTGTGCGCACTAATGCATGGTGCGTGACTACTGTGCGCACTAATGCATGGTGTGTGACTACTGTGCGCACTAATGCATGGTGCGTGACTACTGTGCGCACTAATGCATGGTGTGTGACTAGTGCACGCAGTAATGCATGGTGTGTGACTACTGTGCGCACTAATGCATGGTGTGTGACTACTGTGCGCACTAATGCATGGTGTGTGACTACTGTGCGCACTAATGCATGGTGTGTGACTACTGTGCGCACTAATGCATGGTGTGTGACTACTGTGCGCACTAATGCATGGTGTGTGACTACTGTGCGCACTAATGCATGGTGTGTGACTACTGTGCGCACTAATGCATGGTGTGTGACTACTGTGCGCACTAATGCATGGTGTGTGACTACTGTGCGCACTAATGCATGGTGTGTGAATACTGTGCGCACTAATGCATGGTGCGTTACTACTGTGCGCACTAATGCATGGTGCGTGACTACTGTGCGCACTAATGCATGGTGCGTGACTACTGTGCGCACTAATGCATGGTGCGTGACTACTGTGCGCACTAATGCATGGTGTGACTACTGTGCGCGCTAATTCATGGTGTGTGACTACTGTGCACGCTACTGCATGGTGTGTGACTACTGTGCGCACTAATGCATGGTGTGTGACTACTGTGCGCACTAATGCATGGTGTGTGACTACTGTGCGCAGTAATGCACGGTGTGTGACTACTGTGCGCAGTAATGCACGGTGTGTGACTATTGTGCGCACTAATGCATGGTGTGTGACTACTGTGCGCACTAATGCATGGTGTGTGTGACTACTGTGCGCACCAATGCATGGTGTGTGACTACTGTGCACACCAATGCATGGTGTGTGACTACTGTGCGCACTATTGCATGGTATGTGACTACTGTGCGCACTAATGCATTGTGCGTGACTACTGTGCGCACTAATGCATGGTGTGTGACTACTGTGCGCAGTAATGCACGGTGACTATTGTGCGCACTAATGCACGGTGTGTGACTACTGTGCGCACTAATGCATGGTGTGTGACTACTGTGCGCACCAATGCATGGTGTGTGACTACTGTGCGCACTATTGCATGGTGTGTGACTACTGTGCGCACTAATGCATGGTGTGTGACTACTGTGCGCACTAATGCATGGTGCGTGACTACTGTGCGCACCAATGCATGGTGTGTGACTACTGTGCACACCAATGCATGGTGTGTGACTACTGTGCGCACTATTGCATGGTATGTGACTACTGTGCGCACTAATGCATTGTGCGTGACTACTGTGCGCACTAATGCATGGTGTGTGACTACTGTGCGCAGTAATGCACGGTGACTATTGTGCGCACTAATGCACGGTGTGTGACTACTGTGCGCACTATTGCATGGTGTGTGACTACTGTGCGCACTAATGCATGGTGTGTGACTACTGTGCGCACTAATGCATGGTGTGTGACTACTGTTCGCACTAATGCATGGTGTGAGACTACTGTGCGCACTACTGTATGGTGTGTGACTACTGTGCGCACTACTGCATGGTGTGTGACTACTGTGCGCACTAGTGCATGGTGTGTGACTACTGTGCGCACTAATGCATGGTGTGTGACTACTGTGCGCACTAATGCATGGTGTGTGACTACTGTGCGCACTAATGCATGGTGTGTGACTACTGTGCGCACTAATGCATGGTGTGTGACTACTGTGCGCACTAATGCATGGTGTGTGACTACTGTGCGCACTAATGCATGGTGTGTGACTACTGTGCGCACTAATGCATGGTGTGTGAATACTGTGCGCACTAATGCATGGTGCGTTACTACTGTGCGCACTAATGCATGGTGCGTGACTACTGTGCGCACTAATGCATGGTGCGTGACTACTGTGCGCACTAATGCATGGTGCGTGACTACTGTGCGCACTAATGCATGGTGTGACTACTGTGCGCGCTAATGCATGGTGTGTGACTACTGTGCGCGCTACTGCATGGTGTGTGACTACTGTGCGCACTAATGCATGGTGTGTGACTACTGTGCGCACTAATGCATGGTGTGTGACTACTGTGCGCAGTAATGCACGGTGTGTGACTACTGTGCGCAGTAATGCACGGTGTGTGACTATTGTGCGCACTAATGCATGGTGTGTGACTACTGTGCGCACTAATGCATGGTGTGTGTGACTACTGTGCGCACCAATGCATGGTGTGTGACTACTGTGCACACCAATGCATGGTGTGTGACTACTGTGCGCACTATTGCATGGTATGTGACTACTGTGCGCACTAATGCATTGTGCGTGACTACTGTGCGCACTAATGCATGGTGTGTGACTACTGTGCGCAGTAATGCACGGTGACTATTGTGCGCACTAATGCACGGTGTGTGACTACTGTGCGCACTAATGCATGGTGCGTGACTACTGTGCGCACCAATGCATGGTGTGTGACTACTGTGCGCACTATTGCATGGTGTGTGACTACTGTGCGCACTAATGCATGGTGCGTGACTACTGTGCGCACTAATGCATGGTGCGTGACTACTGTGCGCACTAATGCATGGTGCGTGACTACTGTGCGCACTAATGCATGGTGCGTGACTACTGTGCGCACTAATGCATGGTGCGTGACTACTGTGCGCGCTAATGCATGGTGCGTGACTACTGTGCGCGCTAATGCATGGTGTGTGACTACTGTGCGCGCTAATGCATGGTGTGTGACTACTGTGCGCACTAATGCATGGTGTGTGACTACTGTGCGCACTAATGCATGGTGTGTGACTACTGTGCGCACTAATGCATGGTGTGTGACTACTGTGCGCACTAATGCATGGTGTGTGTGACTACTGTGCGCACTAATGCATGGTGTGTGACTACTGTGCGCACTAATGCATGGTGTGTGACTACTGTGCGCACTACTGCATGGTGTGTGACTACTGTGCGCACTACTGCATGGTGTGTGACTACTGTGCGCACTAATGCATGGTGTGTGACTACTGTGCGCACTAATGCATGGTGTGTGACTACTGTGCGCACTAATGCATGGTGCGTGACTACTGTGCGCACTAATGCATGGTGCGTGACTACTGTGCACACTAATGCATGGTGCGTAACTACTGTGCGCACTAATGCATGGTGTGTGACTAGTGCGCGCAGTAATGCATGGTGTGTGACTACTGTGCGCACTAATGCATGGTGTGTGACTACTGTGCGCACTAATGCATGGTGTGTGACTACTGTGCGCACTAATGCATGGTGTGTGACTACTGTGCGCACTAATGCATGGTGTGAGACTACTGTGCGCACTACTGCATGGTGTGTGACTACTGTGCGCACTACTGCATGGTGTGTGACTACTGTGCGCACTAGTGCATGGTGTGTGACTACTGTGCGCACTAATGCATGGTGTGTGACTACTGTGCGCACTAATGCATGGTGAGACTACTGTGCGCACTAATGCATGGTGTGTGACTACTGTGCGCACTACTGCATGGTGTGTGACTACTGTGCGCACTAATGCATGGTGTGTGACTACTGTGCGCACTAATGCATGGTGCGTGACTACTGTGCGCACTAATGCATGGTGCGTGACTACTGTGCGCACTAATGCATGGTGCGTGACTACTGTGCGCGCTAATGCATGGTGCGTGACTACTGTGCGCGCTAATGCATGGTGTGACTACTGTGCGCGCTAATGCATGGTGTGTGACTACTGTGCGCGCTACTGCATGGTGTGTGACTACTGTGCGCACTAATGCATGGTGTGTGACTACTGTGCGCACTAATGCATGGTGTGTGACTACTGTGCGCAGTAATGCACGGTGTGTGACTACTGTGCGCAGTAATGCACGGTGTGTGACTATTGTGCGCACTAATGCATGGTGTGTGACTACTGTGCGCACTAATGCATGGTGTGTGTGACTACTGTGCGCACCAATGCATGGTGTGTGACTACTGTGCACACCAATGCATGGTGTGTGACTACTGTGCGCACTATTGCATGGTATGTGACTACTGTGCGCACTAATGCATTGTGCGTGACTACTGTGCGCACTAATGCATGGTGTGTGACTACTGTGCGCAGTAATGCACGGTGACTATTGTGCGCACTAATGCACGGTGTGTGACTACTGTGCGCACTATTGCATGGTGTGTGACTACTGTGCGCACTAATGCATGGTGTGTGACTACTGTGCGCACTAATGCATGGTGCGTGACTACTGTGCGCACTAATGCATGGTGCGTGACTACTGTGCGCACTAATGCATGGTGCGTGACTACTGTGCGCGCTAATGCATGGTGCGTGACTACTGTGCGCGCTAATGCATGGTGTGACTACTGTGCGCGCTAATGCATGGTGTGTGACTACTGTGCGCGCTACTGCATGGTGTGTGACTACTGTGCGCACTAATGCATGGTGTGTGACTACTGTGCGCACTAATGCATGGTGTGTGACTACTGTGCGCACTAATGCATGGTGTGTGACTACTGTGCGCACTAATGCATGGTGTGTGACTACTGTGCGCACTAATGCATGGTGTGTGACTACTGTGCGCACTAATGCATGGTGTGTGACTACTGTGCGCACTAATGCATGGTGTGTGACTACTGTGCGCACTAATGCATGGTGTGTGACTACTGTGCGCACTAATGCATGGTGTGTGACTACTGTGCGCACTAATGCATGGTGTGAGACTACTGTGCGCACTACTGCATGGTGTGTGACTACTGTGCGCACTACTGCATGGTGTGTGACTACTGTGCGCACTAGTGCATGGTGTGTGACTACTGTGCGCACTAATGCATGGTGTGTGACTACTGTGCGCACTAATGCATGGTGAGACTACTGTGCGCACTAATGCATGGTGAGACTACTGTGCGCACTAATGCATGGTGTGTGACTACTGTGCGCACTACTGCATGGTGTGTGACTACTGTGCGCACTAATGCATGGTGTGTGACTACTGTGCGCACTAATGCATGGTGTGTGACTACTGTGCGCACTAATGCATGGTGTGTGACTACTGTGCGCACTAATGCATGGTGTGTGACTACTGTGCGCACTAATGCATGGTGTGTGACTACTGTGCGCACTAATGCATGGTGTGTGACTACTGTGCGCACTAATGCATGGTGTGTGACTACTGTGCGCGCTAATGCATGGTGTGACTACTGTGCGCACCAATGCATGGTGTGTGACTACTGTGCGCACTAATGCATGGTGTGACTACTGTGCGCACCAATGCATGGTGTGTGACTACTGTGCGCACTAATGCACAAGGTGGCTTTTAGAATAAGTAACAAACACACACTTACCTCCCATAATGTTTATTAAAAGTTGACTGTTCAGGTTTGAGAACACAACACTGGGTATGACTGGCTCTTCCTACGGGGGCCGCAATGGGGCAAATGTCAGGAGATAATAAAATTAGAGGTGACATCATCACAGTGAGCAATGAATGATGGAGAAAGTGCAAATCACTTCACAGATTGTTTGGATAAAGTTCGCAGGTTTATTGTGCTTTAAACAGAGGGGCGGGGCTGGATCAAACCATTCCCTTCTCTTCTGTGGGGAGAGCGGCCGGATCCAATCCCAGCTGTTTCATCTGCACTGCGATGTCAAAGAGGTAATCGTAGCACTCACACCTGCAAGAGAAGCAAAGTCACCATCAGAGACGGCCAATCAGATGCCAAGGATTCCGGCTTGCATGCAGTTAATGCAAATTGTATGCAACCTGGAGTTAAAAGGGTACCTGAGAAATGTAAAAGGGCCCCTTCGGGGTACTCACCTGGGGAGGGGGGAAGCCGCTGGATGCTAAAGAGACTCCCCCTGTCCTCCTCTGCAGTCTCGTTCCAGTGGTGGGAGACCACAATAGTCCGCTTGTGTGCAGCTCACACGGGTGCGCTAGCTCCGTTCGGCATTCTTGGGCAATAGCATGGACCTGATCGGGCTCAGCTATTTCCGCCAGAGCCGGATGGAGCTAGCACGCATGCGCAGGAAGGCCACACTTCAGAGGTCCAAACCATAGAACGAGACTGCGCAAGAGGATGAGGGAAGCCTTTATAGTATACATGTCAAACTCCGGCCCGCGGGCCAAATCTGGCCCTCAGAGACATTAAATTTAGCCCCCCAAGTGGTTTCCCCATTTTGCATTATATTTGGCCCACTCTAGACCACCAGGGAAGCTACATTGGGGTAAAGCCATAGAGCACCAGGGAAGACATTTGGGGGAGGTAACACTAGGGAATTGTATAGGGGAGGGGACCACTAGACACCAGGGAGCTGTATAGGGGAGGGTGGGGTTCACTAGACACCAGGGAACAGTATAGGGGAGGTAGGGGAGCCACTAGGCACCAGTGAACTGTATAAGGGAGAAAGGAGGACCACTAGACACCAGGGAGCTGTATAGGGGTTGGAGGGGGGCCATTAGACACCAGGGAAATTTATTGAGGGAGATGGCTACTAGACATTGTGGTTGGCCCGCGACTTGGTACCAGGGTTCAATTTCGGCCCGCTTTGTATTTGCGTTTGACACCCCTGGTCTATAGGATCCGGAGGCTTCCTCTGCCAGAGGTGAGTGCCTAAAACTGTGCAACGCAAACCTCACAGGCTTGATTGAATTAGATTGTAAGCTTGCAAGGGCAAGGCTCTCTCACCCTTTTGCGTCTTGGAATTTGTTACACGTTTATTAAAGGGGCACTATGGCGAAAAATTGTAAAATTTGTGCAAACATACAAATAAGTAGTATGTTTTTTCCAGAGTAAAATGAGCCATAAATTACTTTTCTCCTATGTTGCTGTCACTTACAGTAGGTAGTAGAAATCTGACAGAAGTGACAGGTTTTGGACTAGTCCATCTCTTCATGGGGGGGTCTCAGGGATTTATTTATTTTCAAAAGCACTTAGTGAATGGCTGTGTTAAAAACTGTGTAGGGAGCAGGGAAGCTGGCCAACAACACTGTTTAAATCCTTTTTAGGGAATATCTTTATAAAGAATAAAAGCCTTGCTGAGAATCCCCTATGAAGAGATGGACTAGCCCCAAACCTGTCGGTAATGTCAGATTTCTACTGCCTACTGTAAGTGACAGCATTATAGGAGAAAAGTAATGTATGGCTCATTTTACTCTGGGAAAAACCGTAACGTACTTCTCATTTGTCTATGTTTGCACATATTTTACATTTTACAATTTTTCGCCATAGTGCCCCTTTAACGTTACACAAATAATCATTTTGTCACTGTAATTATCAATTCTGTATTTTGTACCAACTCTGTATTTTGTATATTTGGTACACTGTTGTCTGTATTTTGCATGCCATATTTGTTTATTACTTTGTACAGTGCCACGAACTGTGGCGCTTTTATAAACCAATAATAATAATGATGACTGGCCATTGTTTTCAGCTCCATGTAGTATGAGAGCTAAGATCAGTGGTCCTCAAACTAAGGCCCGCGGGCCGAATGTGTCCCCCTGAGGCTTTTTTACCGGCCCCCCCACACACAAAATGTATCAGATGCGGTCAGCTACATTTTTAAATATTGGTGTCCACATATAGAATGAAGCCAGAAAGCAGTAATTCGCTGGTTTCCAATCCAATTCCACATCAGGTGACACTGTTGTCCAATTGGACTGAAGGTTGTCACTTTAGTATGCATCACTGTCTGGTCCTCAAAGATTTCTATGTATACTCCGGCCCCCCAGCAGTCTGAAGAATGTTGACCCGGCCCTCGACCCAAAACGTTTGGGGACCCCTGGCTTAGATACATAATCTGTTTATAGTATTCAGTCTGTGAGCCCTCATACTACATGGAGGAGGTAACATTGACTAATCATTTGCACATTAATATTGGATTCGTCACCGATCTGCCGCAAAGTCAACAGCGTGTTACTGTGCGACATCAGCAGCTATGGTGAAATGCATTGAAGTCAATGTGTGACGCAGAAATGTTTTATTTGTTGGCGGCGGCAGTGCGGTGTGCAAGCGCGGAACGATGCAAATGCTGGCAATCCCAGTGACATACTTCCTAAAAGGAAATTAATATTGCAGCCTCCATATCCTCCTCACTTCATATTCCCTTTAAAGGGGAACTGAAGTTAGAGGCATATGGAGGCTGCCATGTTTATTTCCTTTTAAGCAATACCAGTTGCCTGGCAGCCCTGCTGATCCTCTGCCTCTAGTACTATTAGCCATAGCCCCTGAACAAGCATGCAGCAGATCATGTGTTTCTGACTTCAAAGTCAGATCTGACAAGACTAGCTGCATGCTTGTTTCTGGTGTTATTCAGATACTACTGCAGAGAAATAGACCAGCAGGGCTGCCAGGCAACTTGTATTGATTAAAAGGAAATGAATATGGCAGCCTCCGTATACCTCTAACTTCAGTTCCCCTTTAATGCAGGGCTGTGGAGTCAGAGTCGAGAAATTGGAGCAATTTTGGGTACCTGGAGTCGGTGGTTTCATAAACTGAGGAGTCGGAGTTTGGAGTCAAAGTTGGATGATGACTAAGGAGTCGGAGTCATTTTGGGTACCTGGAGTCGGTGGTTTCATAAACTGCGGAGTCGGAGTTGGGTGATTTTTGTATTGACTCCACAACCCTGCTTTAATGTTCCCTTTGACCAAAGCTTAGTCAGTCCAGGTCATTCCATGGGTCTTCCTACACATACATACATGGTCTTAGCTTTCTCCCAGGTATCCCCCCAGACGTAGACCCCGTGGCGGCGGACCAGCACAGCGCAGGAGTCCGGGTACTCGGTCATGGCCCTCGCCATGCGATCTTTCAGGTCTTTCTCTTCGGGTGTGTTCTCTACGATGGGGACCACCAGGAGGTCATCGTATCTACAAAACAGGTGAAATAACGACACTATAAAGGGTGACTGTAAAATAAATACATAGATCTTACACAGTGTGGATTGTTAAAGGGACAGGGGTGAGGGGCCACAGAGGGCGTCATTCATAAGTACACTTAAAAAGTGGACCCGAACTTTTGCACAGCACACATTGAAAAGTTTTCATTCCACAAATAAGAACCCCTTTTCTACTAGAAAACACAATCGCATGCACAATCTTGCAGCGATGTAATCGCCTTACCTTTCTCCACTGCTGTGATTTTGTCAGGTGTATGGTGCAATAGCGGTGCATTTGCGCTTGAGGTTTCCAACAGGAGAAAAAAGTTTAAATTGCTGAATCATGGGGAAAATCGTATAGCGGCACGATTGCTATGTGATTTTCTTGTGCTACTATACTTTAAACTTTGTATAGGTGCGCAAACGCAGCTAAATTGCAGCAGGCCAGTGATTGCGATTTGGCAAAAAAAACAGAATTGCACCAGTATAAACACAACAACGCGATTATTGTTGCGATCCACAAACGGCTAGTGATCCGATTTTCTGATTGGATCTCAGCTAGTGGAAAAGGGCACTAGGTGCTGTAGATATGCATGTTTGTTTAGCTACATCAGAGTGTGAGTAGCTTATCAGTAGCTGTGATTCACAGCTGTGCAAAGCTTAGCCTCTGCAGGAAAGACTGAGGGCCTATTTCCTCTAGCTGCAAATGGCGTCCATTTTCCGCACACAATATTGGAAGCAGGAACTGCAGCCAAATGAAATCAATTGGCACCGAAAAAGTGCCAGCTGCAGTCTTTCGCACACCGCATCCGATATCCCTATAGCTGTGGATGGCATGGATATATCGATTCTACTACAGCTTTGCAACAGCACGGGATTGCATCCGATTTGGAAACAGATGCGGCACCCAGTGAAAATAGGCCCTAATGCTTTTTTTTAAGATTTCCATACATTGATATCAGTATTTTTCCCCCATTACCATGCTGTGGCTAATCTTTTCTTTTATGAGTTTAGATCCACCCTGAAGGGAATATCACTCGCAGTACACACCACACCACGTGCGAGTGATTGACAGCGGCCCTCGTGCAGGCGCAGTAGAGGATGACTCTGCACCGTTGGGGACCGGGAGCCTAATAAGTCACCTGCTCGCGCCGCCGCTCCGCACGTGTGTGCGCCGCTCCCGCTGCTATTTACCGTCTGGTCACCACGATCTGGGATTGGGGAAGAGGGCCGAGCGGTCCTCTACCCATTTGCAATGCGTGGAATGAATCCATTCATAAAACAGGAAAAAGTTACAGTGTAGTTAAAAGTAAAAAAAAAAAAAAAAAAAGTGATTACTTCCTATTACGGGGGAGTGTTCGCCAGCGCCATCTTGTGGCCAAAAAGTAAATTTACACACACGTTACAAATTACAGGCACATACATACACACACATATCACAATATTAACATTTTTTTATAACTTACACCCCCCCAGCGCCCCCCCCCCCCCGCCAAATAAAAAAACACTTGTTAAAAAAAACAGTTTAAAAAAATACATAAATAGTTGCCTTAGGGACTCAGCTTTTTTAATCTATATTTTTTGAGGGAAAATTACTTTAACTTCATTGCATAGGGGCTTGTAATTATAGACCGGACCAGTGGCGTAGCTAAAAAGCTGTGGGCCCCGATGCAAGTTTTACAATGGGGTCCCCCCAAGCACTCTATACATAACAATGGATACGGCGCACCAAAACCTGCCAATGGCAACTACAGTGTCAGAGGTGCAAGAAGGGGATGGGGAACAGCTTGTTACTGATTACCCCCAAGCACTCTATACATAGCAATCCCTGCCAATGGCAACTACAGTGTCAGAGGTGCAAGAAGGGGATGGGGAGCAGCTTGTTACCGATTACCCCCAAGCAATCTATACATAGCAATCCCTGCCAATGGCAACTACAGTGTCAGAGGTGCAAGAAGGGGATGGGGAGCAGCGTGTTACTGATTACCCCCAAGCACTCTATACATAGCAATCCCTGCCAATGGCAACTACAGTGTCAGAGGTGCAAGAAGGGGATGGGGAGCAGCGTGTTACTGATTACCCCTAAGCACTCTATACATAGCAATCCCTGCCAATGGCAACTACAGTGTCAGAGGTGCAAGAAGGGAATGGGGAACAGCTTGTTACTGATTACCCCCAAGCACTCTATACATAGCAATCCCTGCCAATGGCAACTACAGTGTCAGAGGTACAAGAAGGGGATGGGGAACAGCTTGTTAATGATTACCCCCAAGCACTCTATACATAGCAATCCCTGCCAATGGCAACTACAGTGTCAGAGGTGCAAGAAGGGGATGGGGAGCAGCTTGTTACTGATTACCCCCAAGCGCTCTATACATAGCAATCCCTGCCAATGGCAACTACAGTGTGAGAGGAGCAAGAAGGGGAGGGGGAGCAGCTTGTTACTGATTACCCCTAAGCACTCTATACATAGCAATCCCTGCCAATGGCAACTACAGTGTCAGAGGAGCAAGAAGGGGATGGGGAACAGTTTGTTACTGATTACCCCCAAGCACACTATACATAGCAATCCCTGCCAATGGCAACTACAGTGTCAGAGGTGCAAGAAGGGGATGGGGAACAGCTTGTTACTGATTACCCCCAAGCCCTCTATACATAGTAATCCCTGCCAATGGCAACTACAGTGCCAGAGGTGCAAGAAGGGGATGGGGAGCAGCTTGTTACTGATTACCCCCAAGCACTCTATACACAGCAATCCCTGCCAATGGCAACTACAGTGTCAGAGGAGCAAGAAGGGTATGGGGAGCAGCTTGTTACTGATTACCCCCAAGCAATCTATACATAGCAATCCCTGCCAATGGCAACCACAGTGTCAGAGGTGCAAGGAGGGGATGGGGAACAGCTTGTTACTGATTACCCCCAAGCACTCTATACATAGCAATCCCTGCCAATGGCAACTACAGTGTCAGAGGTGCAAGAAGGGGATGGGGAGCAGCTTGTTACTGATTACCCCCAATCACTCTATACATAGCAATCCCTGCCAATGGCAACTACAGTGTCAGAGGTGCAAGAAGGGGATGGGGAGCAGCTTGTTACTGATTACCCCCAAGCACTCTATACATAGCAATCCCTGCCAATGGCAACTACAGTGTCAGAGGTGCAGGAAGGGGATGGGGAGCAGCTTGTTACTGATTACCCCCAAGCACTCTATACATAGCAATCCCTGCCAATGGCAACTACAGTGTCAGAGGTGCAAGAGGGGATGGGGAACAGTTTGTTACTGATTACCCCCAAGCACTCTATACATAGCAATCCCTGCCAATGGCAACTACAGTGTCAGAGGTGCAAGAAGGGGATGGGGAACAGCTTGTTACTGATTACCCCCAAGCACTCTATACATAGCAATCCCTGCCAATGGCAACTACAGTGTCAGAGGTGCAAGAAGGGGATGGGGAGCAGCTTGTTACTGATTACCCCCAAGCACTCTATACATAGCAATCCCTGCCAATGGCAACTACAGTGTCAGAGGTGTAAGAAGGGAATGGGGAGCAGCTTGTTACTGATTACCCCCAAGCACTCTATACATAGCAATCCCTGCCAATGGCAACTACAGTGTCAGAGGTGCAAGAAGGGGATGGGGAGCAGCTTGTTACTGATTACCCCCCAAGCACTCTATACATAGCAATCCCTGCCAATGGCAACTACAGTGTCAGAGGAGCAAGAAGGGGATGGGGAGCAGCTTGTTACTGATTACCCCCAAGCACTCTATACATAGCAATCCCTGCCAATGGCAACTACAGTGTCAGAGGTGCAAGAAGGGGATGGGGAGCAGCTTGTTACTGATTACCCCCCAAGCACTCTATACATAGCAATCCCTGCCAATGGCAACTACAGTGTCAGAGGAGCAAGAAGGGGATGGGGAGCAGCTTGTTACTGATTACCCCCAAGCACTCTATACATAGCAATCCCTGCCAATGGCAACTACAGTGTCAGAGGTGCAAGAAGGGGATGGGGAGCAGCTTGTTACTGATTACCCCCAAGCACTCTATACATAGCAATCCCTGCCAATGGCAACTACAGTGTCAGAGGTGTAAGAAGGGGATGGGGAGCAGCTTGTTACTGATTACCCCCAAGCACTCTATACATAGCAATCCCTGCCAATGGCAACTACAGTGTCAGAGGCACAAGAAGGGGATGGGGAGCAGCTTGTTACTGATTACCCCCAAGCACTCTATACATAGCAATCCCTGCCAATGGCAACTACAGTGTCAGAGGTGCAAGAAGGGGATGGGGAACAGCTTGTTACTGATTACCCCCCAAGCACTCTATACATAGCAATCCCTGCCAATGGCAACTACAGTGTCAGAGGTGCAAGAAGGGGAGGGGAGGAGCTTGTTACTGATTACCCCCCAAGCACTCTATACATAGCAATCCCTGCCAATGGCAACTACAGTGTCAGAGGTGCAAGAAGGGGATGGGGAACAGCTTGTTACTGATTACCCCCCAAGCACTCTATACATAGCAATCCCTGCCAATGGCAACTACAGTGTCAGAGGTGCAAGAAGGGGATGGGGAGCAGCTTGTTACTGATTACCCCCAAGCACTCTATACATAGCAATCCCTGCCAATGGCAGCTACAGTGTCAGAGGTACAAGAAGGGGATGGGGAACAGCTTGTTACTGATTACCCCCAAGCACTCTATACATAGCAATCCCTGCCAATGGCAACTACAGTGTCAGAGGCACAAGAAGGGGATGGGGAGCAGCTTGTTACTGATTACCCCCAAGCGCTCTATACATAGCAATCCCTGCCAATGGCAACTACAGTGTGAGAGGAGCAAGAAGGGGAGGGGGAGCAGCTTGTTACTGATTACCCCTAAGCACTCTATACATAGCAATCCCTGCCAATGGCAACTACAGTGTCAGAGGTGCAAGAAGGGGATGGGGAACAGCTTGTTACTGATTACCCCCCAAGCACTCTATACATAGCAATCCCTGCCAATGGCAACTACAGTGTCAGAGGTGCAAGAAGGGGGTGGGGAGCAGCTTGTTACTGATTACCCCCAAGCACTCTATACATAGCAATCCCTGCCAATGGCAACTACAGTGTCAGAGGAGCAAGAAGGGGATGGGGAACAGTTTGTTACTGATTACCCCCAAGCACACTATACATAGCAATCCCTGCCAATGGCAACTACAGTGTCAGAGGTGCAAGAAGGGGATGGGGAGCAGCTTGTTACTGATTACCCCCAATCACTCTATACATAGCAATCCCTGCCAATGGCAACTACAGTGTCAGAGGTGCAAGAAGGGGATGGGGAGCAGCTTGTTACTGATTACCCCCAAGCACTCTATACATAGCAATCCCTGCCAATGGCAACTACAGTGTCAGAGGTGCAGGAAGGGGATGGGGAGCAGCTTGTTACTGATTACCCCCAAGCACTCTATACATAGCAATCCCTGCCAATGGCAACTACAGTGTCAGAGGTGCAAGAAGGGGATGGGGAACAGCTTGTTACTGATTACCCCCAAGCACTCTATACATAGCAATCCCTGCCAATGGCAACTACAGTGTCAGAGGTGCAAGAGGGGATGGGGAGCAGCTTGTTACTGATTACCCCCCAAGCACTCTATACATAGCAATCCCTGCCAATGGCAACTACAGTGTCAGAGGTGCAAGAAGGGGATGGGAAACAGCTTGTTACTGATTACCCCCAAGCACTCTATACATAGCAATCCCTGCCAATGGCAACTACAGTGTCAGAGGTGCAAGAAGGGGATGGGGAGCAGCTTGTTACTGATTACACCCAAGCACTCTATACATAGCAATCCCTGCCAATGGCAGCTACAGTGTCAGAGGTGCAAGAAGGGTATGGGGAACAGCTTGTTACTGATTACCCCAAGCACTCTATACATAGCAATCCCTGCCAATGGCAACTACAGTGTCAGAGGTGCAAGAGGGGATGGGGAACAGTTTGTTACTGATTACCCCCAAGCACTCTATACATAGCAATCCCTGCCAATGGCAACTACAGTGTCAGAGGTGCAAGAAGGGGATGGGGAACAGCTTGTTACTGATTACCCCAAGCACTCTATACATAGCAATCCCTGCCAATGGCAACTACAGTGTCAGAGGTGCAAGAGGGGATGGGGAACAGTTTGTTACTGATTACCCCCAAGCACTCTATACATAGCAATCCCTGCCAATGGCAACTACAGTGTCAGAGGTGCAAGAGGGGATGGGGAACAGTTTGTTACTGATTACCCCCAAGCACTCTATACATAGCAATCCCTGCCAATGGCAACTACAGTGTCAGAGGTGCAAGAAGGGGATGGGGAACAGCTTGTTACTGATTACCCCCAAGCAATCTATACATAGCAATCCCTGCCAATGGCAACTACAGTGTCAGAGGTGCAAGAAGGGGATGGGGAGCAGCGTGTTACTGATTACCCCCAAGCACTCTATACATAGCAATCCCTGCCAATGGCAACTACAGTGTCAGAGGTGCAAGAAGGGGATGGGGAGCAGCGTGTTACTGATTACCCCTAAGCACTCTATACATAGCAATCCCTGCCAATGGCAACTACAGTGTCAGAGGTGCAAGAAGGGAATGGGGAACAGCTTGTTACTGATTACCCCCAAGCACTCTATACATAGCAATCCCTGCCAATGGCAACTACAGTGTCAGAGGTACAAGAAGGGGATGGGGAACAGCTTGTTAATGATTACCCCCAAGCACTCTATACATAGCAATCCCTGCCAATGGCAACTACAGTGTCAGAGGTGCAAGAAGGGGATGGGGAACAGTTTGTTACTGATTACCCCCAAGCACACTATACATAGCAATCCCTGCCAATGGCAACTACAGTGTCAGAGGTGCAAGAAGGGGATGGGGAACAGCTTGTTACTGATTACCCCCAAGCCCTCTATACATAGTAATCCCTGCCAATGGCAACTACAGTGTCAGAGGTGCAAGAAGGGGATGGGGAGCAGCTTGTTACTGATTACCCCCAAGCACTCTATACACAGCAATCCCTGCCAATGGCAACTACAGTGTCAGAGGAGCAAGAAGGGTATGGGGAGCAGCTTGTTACTGATTACCCCCAAGCAATCTATACATAGCAATCCCTGCCAATGGCAACCACAGTGTCAGAGGTGCAAGGAGGGGATGGGGAACAGCTTGTTACTGATTACCCCCAAGCACTCTATACATAGCAATCCCTGCCAATGGCAACTACAGTGTCAGAGGTGCAAGAAGGGGATGGGGAGCAGCTTGTTACTGATTACCCCCAATCACTCTATACATAGCAATCCCTGCCAATGGCAACTACAGTGTCAGAGGTGCAAGAAGGGGATGGGGAGCAGCTTGTTACTGATTACCCCCAAGCACTCTATACATAGCAATCCCTGCCAATGGCAACTACAGTGTCAGAGGTGCAGGAAGGGGATGGGGAGCAGCTTGTTACTGATTACCCCCAAGCACTCTATACATAGCAATCCCTGCAAATGGCAACTACAGTGTCAGAGGTGCAAGAGGGGATGGGGAACAGTTTGTTACTGATTACCCCCAAGCACTCTATACATAGCAATCCCTGCCAATGGCAACTACAGTGTCAGAGGTGCAAGAAGGGGATGGGGAACAGCTTGTTACTGATTACCCCCAAGCACTCTATACATAGCAATCCCTGCCAATGGCAACTACAGTGTCAGAGGTGCAAGAAGGGGATGGGGAGCAGCTTGTTACTGATTACCCCCAAGCACTCTATACATAGCAATCCCTGCCAATGGCAACTACAGTGTC
The DNA here is from genome assembly GCF_040937935.1 of Hyperolius riggenbachi. NCBI lineage: Eukaryota > Metazoa > Chordata > Amphibia > Anura > Hyperoliidae > Hyperolius > Hyperolius riggenbachi. The sequence goes on from NC_090656.1 coordinate 248,227,991, forward strand.
AGAGGTGTAAGAAGGGAATGGGGAGCAGCTTGTTACTGATTACCCCCAAGCACTCTATACATAGCAATCCCTGCCAATGGCAACTACAGTGTCAGAGGTGCAAGAAGGGGATGGGGAGCAGCTTGTTACTGATTACCCCCCAAGCACTCTATACATAGCAATCCCTGCCAATGGCAACTACAGTGTCAGAGGAGCAAGAAGGGGATGGGGAGCAGCTTGTTACTGATTACCCCCAAGCACTCTATACATAGCAATCCCTGCCAATGGCAACTACAGTGTCAGAGGTGCAAGAAGGGGATGGGGAGCAGCTTGTTACTGATTACCCCCCAAGCACTCTATACATAGCAATCCCTGCCAATGGCAACTACAGTGTCAGAGGAGCAAGAAGGGGATGGGGAGCAGCTTGTTACTGATTACCCCCAAGCACTCTATACATAGCAATCCCTGCCAATGGCAACTACAGTGTCAGAGGTGCAAGAAGGGGATGGGGAGCAGCTTGTTACTGATTACCCCCAAGCACTCTATACATAGCAATCCCTGCCAATGGCAACTACAGTGTCAGAGGTGTAAGAAGGGGATGGGGAGCAGCTTGTTACTGATTACCCCCAAGCACTCTATACATAGCAATCCCTGCCAATGGCAACTACAGTGTCAGAGGCACAAGAAGGGGATGGGGAGCAGCTTGTTACTGATTACCCCCAAGCACTCTATACATAGCAATCCCTGCCAATGGCAACTACAGTGTCAGAGGAGCAAGAAGGGGATGGGGAGCAGCTTGTTACTGATTACCCCCAAGCACTCTATACATAGCAATCCCTGCCAATGGCAACTACAGTGTCAGAGGTGCAAGAAGGGGATGGGGAGCAGCTTGTTACTGATTACCCCCCAAGCACTCTATACATAGCAATCCCTGCCAATGGCAACTACAGTGTCAGAGGAGCAAGAAGGGGATGGGGAGCAGCTTGTTACTGATTACCCCCAAGCACTCTATACACAGCAATCCCTGCCAATGGCAACTACAGTGTCAGAGGAGCAAGAAGGGTATGGGGAGCAGCTTGTTACTGATTACCCCCAAGCAATCTATACATAGCAATCCCTGCCAATGGCAACCACAGTGTCAGAGGTGCAAGGAGGGGATGGGGAACAGCTTGTTACTGATTACCCCCAAGCACTCTATACATAGCAATCCCTGCCAATGGCAACTACAGTGTCAGAGGTGCAAGAAGGGGATGGGGAGCAGCTTGTTACTGATTACCCCCAATCACTCTATACATAGCAATCCCTGCCAATGGCAACTACAGTGTCAGAGGTGCAAGAAGGGGATGGGGAGCAGCTTGTTACTGATTACCCCCAAGCACTCTATACATAGCAATCCCTGCCAATGGCAACTACAGTGTCAGAGGTGCAGGAAGGGGATGGGGAGCAGCTTGTTACTGATTACCCCCAAGCACTCTATACATAGCAATCCCTGCAAATGGCAACTACAGTGTCAGAGGTGCAAGAGGGGATGGGGAACAGTTTGTTACTGATTACCCCCAAGCACTCTATACATAGCAATCCCTGCCAATGGCAACTACAGTGTCAGAGGTGCAAGAAGGGGATGGGGAACAGCTTGTTACTGATTACCCCCAAGCACTCTATACATAGCAATCCCTGCCAATGGCAACTACAGTGTCAGAGGTGCAAGAAGGGGATGGGGAGCAGCTTGTTACTGATTACCCCCAAGCACTCTATACATAGCAATCCCTGCCAATGGCAACTACAGTGTCAGAGGTGTAAGAAGGGAATGGGGAGCAGCTTGTTACTGATTACCCCCAAGCACTCTATACATAGCAATCCCTGCCAATGGCAACTACAGTGTCAGAGGTGCAAGAAGGGGATGGGGAGCAGCTTGTTACTGATTACCCCCCAAGCACTCTATACATAGCAATCCCTGCCAATGGCAACTACAGTGTCAGAGGAGCAAGAAGGGGATGGGGAGCAGCTTGTTACTGATTACCCCCAAGCACTCTATACATAGCAATCCCTGCCAATGGCAACTACAGTGTCAGAGGTGCAAGAAGGGGATGGGGAGCAGCTTGTTACTGATTACCCCCCAAGCACTCTATACATAGCAATCCCTGCCAATGGCAACTACAGTGTCAGAGGAGCAAGAAGGGGATGGGGAGCAGCTTGTTACTGATTACCCCCAAGCACTCTATACATAGCAATCCCTGCCAATGGCAACTACAGTGTCAGAGGTGCAAGAAGGGGATGGGGAGCAGCTTGTTACTGATTACCCCCAAGCACTCTATACATAGCAATCCCTGCCAATGGCAACTACAGTGTCAGAGGTGTAAGAAGGGGATGGGGAGCAGCTTGTTACTGATTACCCCCAAGCACTCTATACATAGCAATCCCTGCCAATGGCAACTACAGTGTCAGAGGCACAAGAAGGGGATGGGGAGCAGCTTGTTACTGATTACCCCCAAGCACTCTATACATAGCAATCCCTGCCAATGGCAACTACAGTGTCAGAGGTGCAAGAAGGGGATGGGGAACAGCTTGTTACTGATTACCCCCCAAGCACTCTATACATAGCAATCCCTGCCAATGGCAACTACAGTGTCAGAGGTGCAAGAAGGGGAGGGGAGGAGCTTGTTACTGATTACCCCCCAAGCACTCTATACATAGCAATCCCTGCCAATGGCAACTACAGTGTCAGAGGTGCAAGAAGGGGATGGGGAACAGCTTGTTACTGATTACCCCCCAAGCACTCTATACATAGCAATCCCTGCCAATGGCAACTACAGTGTCAGAGGTGCAAGAAGGGGATGGGGAGCAGCTTGTTACTGATTACCCCCAAGCACTCTATACATAGCAATCCCTGCCAATGGCAGCTACAGTGTCAGAGGTACAAGAAGGGGATGGGGAACAGCTTGTTACTGATTACCCCCAAGCGCTCTATACATAGCAATCCCTGCCAATGGCAACTACAGTGTGAGAGGAGCAAGAAGGGGAGGGGGAGCAGCTTGTTACTGATTACCCCTAAGCACTCTATACATAGCAATCCCTGCCAATGGCAACTACAGTGTCAGAGGTGCAAGAAGGGGATGGGGAACAGCTTGTTACTGATTACCCCCCAAGCACTCTATACATAGCAATCCCTGCCAATGGCAACTACAGTATCAGAGGTGCAAGAAGGGGGTGGGGAGCAGCTTGTTACTGATTACCCCCAAGCACTCTATACATAGCAATCCCTGCCAATGGCAACTACAGTGTCAGAGGAGCAAGAAGGGGATGGGGAACAGTTTGTTACTGATTACCCCCAAGCACACTATACATAGCAATCCCTGCCAATGGCAACTACAGTGTCAGAGGTGCAAGAAGGGGATGGGGAACAGCTTGTTACTGATTACCCCCAATCACTCTATACATAGCAATCCCTGCCAATGGCAACTACAGTGTCAGAGGTGCAAGAAGGGGATGGGGAGCAGCTTGTTACTGATTACCCCCAAGCACTCTATACATAGCAATCCCTGCCAATGGCAACTACAGTGTCAGAGGTGCAGGAAGGGGATGGGGAGCAGCTTGTTACTGATTACCCCCAAGCACTCTATACATAGCAATCCCTGCCAATGGCAACTACAGTGTCAGAGGTGCAAGAAGGGGATGGGGAACAGCTTGTTACTGATTACCCCCAAGCACTCTATACATAGCAATCCCTGCCAATGGCAACTACAGTGTCAGAGGTGCAAGAGGGGATGGGGAGCAGCTTGTTACTGATTACCCCCCAAGCACTCTATACATAGCAATCCCTGCCAATGGCAACTACAGTGTCAGAGGTGCAAGAAGGGGATGGGAAACAGCTTGTTACTGATTACCCCCAAGCACTCTATACATAGCAATCCCTGCCAATGGCAACTACAGTGTCAGAGGTGCAAGAAGGGGATGGGGAGCAGCTTGTTACTGATTACACCCAAGCACTCTATACATAGCAATCCCTGCCAATGGCAGCTACAGTGTCAGAGGTGCAAGAAGGGGATGGGGAACAGCTTGTTACTGATTACCCCAAGCACTCTATACATAGCAATCCCTGCCAATGGCAACTACAGTGTCAGAGGTGCAAGAGGGGATGGGGAACAGTTTGTTACTGATTACCCCCAAGCACTCTATACATAGCAATCCCTGCCAATGGCAACTACAGTGTCAGAGGTGCAAGAAGGGGATGGGGAACAGCTTGTTACTGATTACCCCAAGCACTCTATACATAGCAATCCCTGCCAATGGCAACTACAGTGTCAGAGGTGCAAGAGGGGATGGGGAACAGTTTGTTACTGATTACCCCCAAGCACTCTATACATAGCAATCCCTGCCAATGGCAACTACAGTGTCAGAGGTGCAAGAGGGGATGGGGAACAGTTTGTTACTGATTACCCCCAAGCACTCTATACATAGCAATCCCTGCCAATGGCAACTACAGTGTCAGAGGTGCAAGAAGGGGATGGGGAACAGCTTGTTACTGATTACCCCAAGCACTCTATACATAGCAATCCCTGCCAATGGCAACTACAGTGTCAGAGGTGCAAGAAGGGGATGGGGAACAGCTTGTTACTGATTACCCCCAAGCACTCTATACATAGCAATCCCTACCAATGGCAGCTACAGTGTCAGAGGCACAAGAAGGGGATGGGGAGCAGCTTGTTACTGATTACCCCCAAGCACTCTATACATAGCAATCCCTGCCAATGGCAACTACAGTGTCAGAGGTACAAGAAGGGGATGGGGAACAGCTTGTTACTGATTACCCCCAAGCACTCTATACATAGCAATCCCTGCCAATGGCAACTACAGTGTCAGAGGTGCAAGAAGGGGATGGGGAACAGCTTGTTACTGATTACCCCCAAGCACTCTATACATAGCAATCCCTGCCAATGGCAACTACAGTGTCAGAGGCACAAGAAGGGGATGGGGAGCAGCTTGTTACTGATTACCCCCAAGCACTCTATACATAGCAATCCCTGCCAATGGCAACTACAGTGTCAGAGGTACAAGAAGGGGATGGGGAACAGCTTGTTACTGATTACCCCCAAGCACTCTATACATAGCAATCCCTGCCAATGGCAACTACAGTGTCAGAGGCACAAGAAGGGGATGGGGAGCAGCTTGTTACTGATTACCCCCAAGCACTCTATACATAGCAATCCCTGCCAATGGCAACTACAGTGTCAGAGGTGCAAGAAGGGGATGGGGAACAGCTTGTTACTGATTACCCCAAGCACTCTATACATAGCAATCCCTGCCAATGGCAACTACAGTGTCAGAGGTACAAGAAGGTGCTGGGGAACAGCTTGTTACTGATTACCCCCAAGCACTCTATACATAGCAATCCCTGCCAATGGCAACTACAGTGTCAGAGGTGCAAAAAGGGGATGGGGAGCAGCTTGTTACTGATTACTCCCAAGCACTCTATACATAGCAATCCCTGCCAATGGCAGCTACAGTGTCAGAGGTGCAAGAAGGGGATGGGGAGCAGCTTGTTACTGATTACCCCCAAGCACTCTATACATAGCAATCCCTGCCAATGGCAACTACAGTGTCAGAGGAGCAAGAAGGGGATGGGGAGCAGCTTGTTACTGATTACCCCCAAGCACTCTATACATAGCAATCCCTGCCAATGGTAACTACAGTGTCAGAGGTGCAAGAAGGGGAGGGGGAGCAGCTTGTTACTGATTACCCCTAAGCACTCTATACATAGCAATCCCTGCCAATGGCAACTACAGTGTCAGAGGTACAAGAAGGTGCTGGGGAACAGCTTGTTACTGATTACCCCCAAGCACTCTATACATAGCAATCCCTGCCAATGGCAACTACAGTGTCAGAGGTGCAAAAAGGGGATGGGGAGCAGCTTGTTACTGATTACTCCCAAGCACTCTATACATAGCAATCCCTGCCAATGGCAGCTACAGTGTCAGAGGTGCAAGAAGGGGATGGGGAGCAGCTTGTTACTGATTACCCCCAAGCACTCTATACATAGCAATCCCTGCCAATGGCAACTACAGTGTCAGAGGAGCAAGAAGGGGGTGGGGAGCAGCTTGTTACTGATTACCCCCCCAAGCACTCTATACATAGCAATCCCTGCCAATGGCAACTACAGTGTCAGAGGTGCAAGAAGGGGATGGGGAGCAGCTTGTTACTGATTACCCCCAAGCACTCTATACATAGCAATCCCTGCCAATGGCAACTACAGTGTCAGAGGTGCAAGAAGGGGATGGGGAACAGCTTGTTACTGATTACCCCCAAGCACTCTATACATAGCAATCCCTGCCAATGGCAACTACAGTGTCAGAGGTGCAAGAGGGGGATGGGGAACAGCTTGTTACTGATTACCCCCAAGCACTCTATACATAGCAATCCCTGCCAATGGCAACTACAGTGTCAGAGGTGCAAGAAGGGGATGGGGAACAGCTTGTTACTGATTACCCCCAAGCACTCTATACATAGCAATCCCTGCCAATGGCAACTACAGTGTGAGAGGAGCAAGAAGGGGATGGGGAGCAGCTTGTTACTGATTACCGCCAAGCACTCTATACATAGCAATCCCTGCCAATGGCAACTACAGTGTCAGAGGAGCAAGAAGGGGATGGGGAGCAGCTTGTTACTGATTACCCCCCAAGCACTCTATACATAGCAATCCCTGCCAATGGCAACTACAGTGTCAGAGGTGCAAGAAGGGGATGGGGAACAGCTTGTTACTGATTACCCGCCAAGCACTCTATACATAGCAATCCCTGCCAATGGCAACTACAGTGTCAGAGGTGCAAGAAGGGGATGGGGAACAGCTTGTTACTGATTACCCCCCAAGCACTCTATACATAGCAATCCCTGCCAATGGCAACTACAGTGTCAGAGGTGCAAGAAGGGGATGGGGAGCAGCTTGTTACTGATTACCCCCAAGCACTCTATACATAGCAATCCCTGCCAATGGCAACTACAGTGTCAGAGGTGCAAGAAGGGGATGGGGAGCAGCTTGTTACTGATTACCCCCAAGCACCCTATACATAGCAATCCCTGCCAATGGCAACTACAGTGTCAGAGGAGCAAGAAGGGGATGGGGAACAGCTTGTTAATGATTACCCCCAAGCACTCTATACATAGCAATCCCTGCCAATGGCAACTACAGTGTCAGAGGTGCAAGAAGGGGATGGGGAGCAGCTTGTTACTGATTACCCCCAAGCACTCTATACATAGCAATCCCTGCCAATGGCAACTACAGTGTCAGAGGAGCAAGAAGGGGAGGGGAGCAGCTTGTTACTGATTACCCCCAAGCACTCTATACATAGCAATCCCTGCCAATGGCAACTACAGTGTCAGAGGTGCAAGAAGGGGGTGGGGAGCAGCTTGTTACTGATTACCCCCAAGCACTCTATACATAGCAATCCCTGCCAATGGCAACTACAGTGTCAGAGGAGCAAGAAGGGGATGGGGAACAGTTTGTTACTGATTACCCCCAAGCACACTATACATAGCAATCCCTGCCAATGGCAACTACAGTGTCAGAGGTGCAAGAAGGGGATGGGGAACAGCTTGTTACTGATTACCCCCAATCACTCTATACATAGCAATCCCTGCCAATGGCAACTACAGTGTCAGAGGTGCAAGAAGGGGATGGGGAGCAGCTTGTTACTGATTACCCCCAAGCACTCTATACATAGCAATCCCTGCCAATGGCAACTACAGTGTCAGAGGTGCAGGAAGGGGATGGGGAGCAGCTTGTTACTGATTACCCCCAAGCACTCTATACATAGCAATCCCTGCCAATGGCAACTACAGTGTCAGAGGTGCAAGAAGGGGATGGGGAACAGCTTGTTACTGATTACCCCCAAGCACTCTATACATAGCAATCCCTGCCAATGGCAACTACAGTGTCAGAGGTGCAAGAGGGGATGGGGAGCAGCTTGTTACTGATTACCCCCCAAGCACTCTATACATAGCAATCCCTGCCAATGGCAACTACAGTGTCAGAGGTGCAAGAAGGGGATGGGAAACAGCTTGTTACTGATTACCCCCAAGCACTCTATACATAGCAATGCCTGCCAATGGCAACTACAGTGTCAGAGGTGCAAGAAGGGGATGGGGAGCAGCTTGTTACTGATTACACCCAAGCACTCTATACATAGCAATCCCTGCCAATGGCAGCTACAGTGTCAGAGGTGCAAGAAGGGGATGGGGAACAGCTTGTTACTGATTACCCCAAGCACTCTATACATAGCAATCCCTGCCAATGGCAACTACAGTGTCAGAGGTGCAAGAGGGGATGGGGAACAGTTTGTTACTGATTACCCCCAAGCACTCTATACATAGCAATCCCTGCCAATGGCAACTACAGTGTCAGAGGTGCAAGAAGGGGATGGGGAACAGCTTGTTACTGATTACCCCAAGCACTCTATACATAGCAATCCCTGCCAATGGCAACTACAGTGTCAGAGGTGCAAGAGGGGATGGGGAACAGTTTGTTACTGATTACCCCCAAGCACTCTATACATAGCAATCCCTGCCAATGGCAACTACAGTGTCAGAGGTGCAAGAGGGGATGGGGAACAGTTTGTTACTGATTACCCCCAAGCACTCTATACATAGCAATCCCTGCCAATGGCAACTACAGTGTCAGAGGTGCAAGAAGGGGATGGGGAACAGCTTGTTACTGATTACCCCAAGCACTCTATACATAGCAATCCCTGCCAATGGCAACTACAGTGTCAGAGGCACAAGAAGGGGATGGGGAGCAGCTTGTTACTGATTACCCCCAAGCACTCTATACATAGCAATCCCTGCCAATGGTAACTACAGTGTCAGAGGTGCAAGAAGGGGAGGGGGAGCAGCTTGTTACTGATTACCCCCAATCACTCTATACATAGCAATCCCTGCCAATGGCAACTACAGTGTCAGAGGTGCAAGAAGGGGATGGGGAGCAGCTTGTTACTGATTACTCCCAAGCACTCTATACATAGCAATCCCTGCCAATGGCAACTACAGTGTCAGAGGTGCAAGAAGGGGATGGGGAGCAGCTTGTTACTGATTACCCCCAAGCACTCTATACATAGCAATCCCTGCCAATGGCAACTACAGTGTCAGAGGTGCAAGAAGGGGATGGGGAGCAGCTTGTTACTGATTACCCCCAAGCACTCTATACATAGCAATCCCTGCCAATGGCAACTACAGTGTCAGAGGAGCAAGAAGGGGGTGGGGAGCAGCTTGTTACTGATTACCCCCCCAAGCACTCTATACATAGCAATCCCTGCCAATGGCAACTACAGTGTCAGAGGTGCAAGAAGGGGATGGGGAGCAGCTTGTTACTGATTACCCCCAAGCACTCTATACATAGCAATCCCTGCCAATGGCAACTACAGTGTCAGAGGTGCAAGAAGGGGATGGGGAACAGCTTGTTACTGATTACCCCCAAGCACTCTATACATAGCAATCCCTGCCAATGGCAACTACAGTGTCAGAGGTGCAAGAAGGGGATGGGGAACAGCTTGTTACTGATTACCCCCAAGCACTCTATACATAGCAATCCCTGCCAATGGCAACTACAGTGTGAGAGGAGCAAGAAGGGGATGGGGAGCAGCTTGTTACTGATTACCGCCAAGCACTCTATACATAGCAATCCCTGCCAATGGCAACTACAGTGTCAGAGGAGCAAGAAGGGGATGGGGAGCAGCTTGTTACTGATTACCCCCCAAGCACTCTATACATAGCAATCCCTGCCAATGGCAACTACAGTGTCAGAGGTGCAAGAAGGGGATGGGGAACAGCTTGTTACTGATTACCCGCCAAGCACTCTATACATAGCAATCCCTGCCAATGGCAACTACAGTGTCAGAGGTGCAAGAAGGGGATGGGGAGCAGCTTGTTACTGATTACCCCCAAGCACTCTATACATAGCAATCCCTGCCAATGGCAACTACAGTGTCAGAGGTGCAAGAAGGGGATGGGGAGCAGCTTGTTACTGATTACCCCCAAGCACTCTATACATAGCAATCCCTGCCAATGGCAACTACAGTGTCAGAGGAGCAAGAAGGGGATGGGGAACAGCTTGTTACTGATTACCCCCAAGCACTCTATACATAGCAATCCCTGCCAATGGCAACTACAGTGTCAGAGGTGCAAGAAGGGGATGGGGAACAGCTTGTTACTGATTACCCCCCAAGCACTCTATACATAGCAATCCCTGCCAATGGCAACTACAGTGTCAGAGGTGCAAGAAGGGGATGGGGAGCAGCTTGTTACTGATTACCCCCAAGCACTCTATACATAGCAATCCCTGCCAATGGCAACTACAGTGTCAGAGGTGCAAGAAGGGGATGGGGAGCAGCTTGTTACTGATTACCCCCAAGCACCCTATACATAGCAATCCCTGCCAATGGCAACTACAGTGTCAGAGGAGCAAGAAGGGGATGGGGAACAGCTTGTTAATGATTACCCCCAAGCACTCTATACATAGCAATCCCTGCCAATGGCAACTACAGTGTCAGAGGTGCAAGAAGGGGATGGGGAGCAGCTTGTTACTGATTACCCCCAAGCACTCTATACATAGCAATCCCTGCCAATGGCAACTACAGTGTCAGAGGAGCAAGAAGGGGAGGGGAGCAGCTTGTTACTGATTACCCCCAAGCACTCTATACATAGCAATCCCTGCCAATGGCAACTACAGTGTCAGAGGTGCAAGAAGGGGATGGGGAGCAGCTTGTTACTGATTACCCCCAAGCACTCTATACATAGCAATCCCTGCCAATGGCAACTACAGTGTCAGAGGAGCAAGAAGGGGAGGGGAGCAGCTTGTTACTGATTACCCCCAAGCACTCTATACATAGCAATCCCTGCCAATGGCAACTACAGTGTCAGAGGTGCAAGAAGGGGATGGGGAGCAGCTTGTTACTGATTACCCCCAAGCACTCTATACATAGCAATCCCTGCCAATGGCAACTACAGTGTCAGAGGAGCAAGAAGGGGATGGGGAACAGCTTGTTACTGATTACCCCCAAGCACTCTATACATAGCAATCCCTGCCAATGGCAACTACAGTGTCAGAGGTGCAAGAAGGGGATGGGGAACAGCTTGTTACTGATTACCCCCCAAGCACTCTATACATAGCAATCCCTGCCAATGGCAACTACAGTGTCAGAGGTGCAAGAAGGGGATGGGGAGCAGCTTGTTACTGATTACCCCCAAGCACTCTATACATAGCAATCCCTGCCAATGGCAACTACAGTGTCAGAGGTGCAAGAAGGGGATGGGGAGCAGCTTGTTACTGATTACCCCCAAGCACCCTATACATAGCAATCCCTGCCAATGGCAACTACAGTGTCAGAGGAGCAAGAAGGGGATGGGGAACAGCTTGTTAATGATTACCCCCAAGCACTCTATACATAGCAATCCCTGCCAATGGCAACTACAGTGTCAGAGGAGCAAGAAGGGGATGGGGAGCAGCTTGTTACTGATTACCCCCAAGCACTCTATACATAGCAATCCCTGCCAATGGCAACTACAGTGTCAGAGGTGCAAGAAGGGGATGGGGAGCAGCTTGTTACTGATTACCCCCAAGCACTCTATACATAGCAATCCCTGCCAATGGCAACTACAGTGTCAGAGGAGCAAGAAGGGGATGGGGAGCAGCTTGTTACTGATTACCCCCAAGCACTCTATACATAGCAATCCCTGCCAATGGCAACTACAGTGTCAGAGGAGCAAGAAGGGGATGGGGAGCAGCTTGTTACTGATTACCCCCAAGCACTCTATACATAGCAATCCCTGCCAATGGCAGCTACAGTGTCAGAGGAGCAAGAAGGGGATGGGGAGCAGCTCGTTACTGATTACCCCCAAGCACTCTATACATAGCAATCCCTGCCAATGGCAACTACAGTGTCAGAGGAGCAAGAAGGGGAGGGGAGCAGCTTGTTACTGATTACCCCCAAGCACTCTATACATAGCAATCCCTGCCAATGGCAACTACAGTGTCAGAGGTGCAAGGAGGTGCAAGAAGGGGATGGGGAGCAGCGTGTTACTGATTACCACTATTCAAAGTATCTATAGAAGTGATTATTATGAGCACAGGACCAATAGAGAGCTAATACTGTAGTTGAGGGAGGGCCCTTTCGGGCCCCTCTGGCCCAAGGGCCCCGATGCGGTCGCTACCGCTGCAACCCCTATTGCTACGCCCCTGGACCGGACAAAAAAACCCAAAACAAAACAGAAAAATAACACCTATATTTCCAAATAATATATTGTCGCCATACATACATACATGTGATAAGGAAAATAATTTAAACGGTTTAATAATCGGGACAACTGGGCAAATAAAATGTGTTGGTTTTATCCACAGGAGAACGTTTAATTTTAAAACTATAATGGCCGAAAACTGAGAAATTATTTTTTTTCCATTATTTTCTTATTTTTCCCGTTAAAACACATTTAGAAAAATATCTTAGCAAAATGTACTAACCACAGAAAACCTGATTGGTGGCGAAAAAAACGAAATATAGATCATTTTGTTGTGATAAGTAGTAAGAAAGTTATTAGGGAATAAAAGGGAGGAGCGCTGACAGGTGAAAATTGCTCTGGTCCGTTAGGATAAAAACCACTTGGGGGTGAACTAGTGAAATAAACAATTGTATCTATCGATATTCCACAGTTTTATATTTAAATCTACTTTTTAAGCTTTTACTGTTTTATTGTTTTTGCTCAATGACACATTCATTGAAGTATGCCAGAGCTAAAATCTATGAACTATTGACCCTTTTTATCTCTTTCCTGTTCCTAGGAGCCATTTTCTCCTAGGAAAGTGTTTTATAGTTGTATTTCCTTATCAGTGAGGGTTATGCTGTTGTCTGACCCAGTCCTGACTCAGACAGAAACTGCCACTTACATACCTGATATTTAACTCTTTCAGGCAGAGAAAGAAAAAAAGGAACACAGCCTAGTTATTTGTGTGCTAGGCACTGTACATCCCCATGTCTATCTCATTATGTCACATAGGTTGTCCTTTAACAGATTTCAGAAAACTTCCATGAGAAAGCGTACTATTTCTGCTCTCCCCTCAATAGTCTACCATTATTATTATTATCATTATTATGTAGTGCCATGAAGAGGGCGTCACCTGTGGTAGTCCCCGGAGCTGCCTCTCTTTATCCCTTTTATCATTTCCTGGTGCGTGATCCGGAACTCCTTCCCCGGAAACAGTAGAGTGGCCAGGACGGCGGACTTCGAGTGAGTGTGGATAACGGCCCCGGCGCCTGGGAATACAAAGGTGGTCAATCATTATCATTCATTGTATTTATAAAGCGGCAACATATTACGCAGCGCTCAGGGGCGTAACAATAGACCCTGTAAGGGATGCAGCCACAGGGGGGCCCAGAAGCCACAGGGGGCCCCGTGGGGGGAGAAGTTTATATGCCCTGTCCTGAGACACTGACAACTAAGGACACAGAGAGAGAAAAACTTTCTGCTTTCTGCAAAATTGTTCTAATGACTGCATCTGCTCAGCCACCGTTAAGGAATCATACAAAGTTTTGCAGACAAACATTTATAGACAGTCCCTATTCAGTGTGCAGAAAGCATGGGGGAGGGGGGCCCCATCCAAAGTTTCGCAAGGGGGCCCAGTGATTTCTAGTTACACCCCTGGCAGCGCTGTACAATAGATAAATGGGGTAACATACAAGGTGGGACATACAAGGACCCCAAAACAACACAAGATCATGCAAATGTCTTTCATAATGGTAGTTCAGTGTCTTTGTTCTAGTGCACAAGAGGGTGACGGACAGTGAGGTCTTGTTCACATTAGGGGCGTTTTCGCTATTTTTTTCAGCGCCTCTTAACCACTTCAGGATCTTCCCCGGTGTTTACATATATACGGCGCTGCTGCGCAGCAGCGCCGTAGAGGAGATCGGCGATCCCCGGCCTCTGATTGGCCGGGGATCGCCGGCATCTGATAGGCTAAAGCCTATCCTATCCGGCGCAGGACGGCTTTCCACTCACAGGGGGAGGGAGAGGGAGGGAAGGGGAAGGAGGCCAGGAAGCGCTGCGGAGAGGGGCTTTGAAGAGCCCCCCCCGCAAAGCGCAAGCAGCCGGCGGCGATCAGACCCCCCCCAGCAGGACATCCCCCTAGTGGGGAAAAAAGGGGGAAAGTCTGATCGGCCTGGCTGCTATCTGATCTGTGCTGCGGGCTGGAGAGCCTACGCAGCACTAATCGGCAAAAAACCACGTGGTACAGAAGTGGTTAAAATCGCTTGTGCAAGGTTTCCTTGTGGGTCTGTTCATATCAGCGCGTTTCATCTGCTTTCCGCTCAGCAAAGCGCTGCCTGCACCATTTTCGGAGCAATTTCGCTACAATGGAAGGTATAGGAAAAGCGCAAAACGCTCACAAAATTGCTTTGTGCAGCGATTGCGTTCATGCTTTCATGAATAAATACTTTGCGTTTATTCATTTCCGGGTGAAAGTTCACTTTATGACTGACGTCAGGAAGTGAAAAAAGACAGAATCACTCTGTAAAAGCGCTTAGTAGCATGCAGGTCAGTGCCGGGAGAGGGAAAAAAAAATCACTCACAAAATCGAAAATCGATGGCGTCAGCGATATCGATTTTACATGTGAACAAAGCTTTAAGCCCCATCTACACAATACGATTCTTTGTGCGATTCAATTACGATTCTATTTACGATCCGATTAAATCCGACATGTCCAATCAGGATTCGATTCGATTTGCCATTGTTTTGCAATGTCAATTCGAATTGAATCGAATCCTGATCGGATATGTCGGATTTAAAGGGAACCAGAGACGAAGCACCCTCATGTATTTTACCATATATATCAGTGGGAACATTAGAGAAAACACCTACCATGCTCTCTGCTTCATCCTTCACTGCTCGGCCTGCTTGTTATCAGCCCTGATAAAATCCCTAACTGAGCATTCAGTCTGGCACTGCTATAATGACTCAGCTATAATGATTCCTGAGCAGAGCCAGCAGGGGGCAGGCTTTCGACTTGAAAAGACACCAGAGAAGACAGACTCAGCTATAATGATTCCTGAGCAAAGCCAGGCTGAATGCTCAGTCTGGGATTTTATCATGGCTGATTAGAAGCAGACTGAGCAGTGAAGGATGAAACAGAGAGCAGGGTAGGTGTTTTCTCTAATGTTCCCACTGATATATATGGTAAAATACATGAGGGTGCTTTGTCTCTGGTTCCCTTTAATCGGATCGTAAATAGAACGTAATCGAATCGCACAAAGAATCGTATCATGTAGATGGGGCTTAAGATTGCATAATCGAGCTGAAAACACTAGGAAGGAGGGCTTACAATCTAATGCTGGGAATACACGATGAGTTTTTTTTTTTGGCAGATTTACTTTCCGATGGATTTTTCCATCCTTCTTCGATTCCCATGAGAGAATCGATCAGAAAAAAAAAATATAGAAATCAGATCGGACCTGTCGGGAATGATCGAATGAGCCATCTATCTGCCAAAAAGACTCACGGTGTATCCCCAGCATAAAGGGTGGGAGCGGAGACAGTAGGTGCGTCTGTTGAGAGGGTGCCCAGCAGAACGTATTATGGTCCTGATGCAGGAGGGTAGGCGAGCATGAAAAGGTGAGTCTTGAGGGCCCCTTTGGAAGTATTAAAGTGACACTGAAGAGAAAAAAAAAATATGATATAATGAATTGTATGTGTAGTACGTATAAGGAATAGAACATTAGCAGCAAAGAAAAAAGAGTCTCCAATTTTTATTTTCAGTTATATAGCTTTAAAAAAAAAAATTATATTATATTATATATATATATATATATATATATATATATATATATATATACACACACACACACACACACACACACACACACACCATTCCTTCATTCTCTAATATTTGCAGTTTATGAACTACACTCTGCATTTTAAACTATGAAACAGAGCAGAGGTAATGACCCTTTGAACTTCCCTGCAGTAATATCTTATCTGAAGTTGTCTTTCATTGTATCTTTGATGTATAATGCTGGGAATACACGATGCGTTTTTGTGGTCGATTTGCTGTTCGTTTTTCCCCTCAATTTCCCACTTATCTTTTCTTATCAATTTCCATTCACTTCTATCAGAAATTGAGGGGTAAAACGAAAGTGAGATCGGACATGTCGGAAATTATCTGTCGGACCATCTATCTGCCTCAAAAACGCATTGTGTATTCCCAGCATAAGTGCTTCAGAAAATAGCACCGCCCTCTGACTTAATTAGTCAGAGAGTTCAGAGAAGCTCTTTAGCATAGATAACAAGTGAAGTTTCTTAACTCTTCCTGTGCTGGAAACAATATGAGACTCATATCTTTGCTACTTCTGTTCTATTTCTTAGCTGTACTACACATACAATTCATGATATCATACGTTTATTTTCACTTCAGATTCCCTTTAACCACTTGAGGACCCACCCTTTACCCCCCCTTAAGGACCAGCGCTGTGTTTAGTGATCTGTGCTGGGTGGGCTCTGCAGCCCCCAGCACAGATCAGGTAGCAGGCAGAGAGATCAGATTGCCCCCCTTTTTTCCCCACTAGGGGGATGATGTGCTGGGGGGGGGTCCGATCTCTCCTGCCTGCGTGTGGCTGGCGGGGGGGGGCACCTCAAAGCCCCCCTCCGCGGCGAAATTCCCTCCTCCCTCTCCTACCTGCTCCCCCCTCGGAGATCGGGGCTGCACAGGACGCTATCCGTCCTGTGCAGCCAGTGACAGGACGTCCCCTGTCACATGGCGGCGATCCCCGGCTGCTGATTGGCCGGGGATCGCCGATCTGACTTACGGCGCTGCTGCGCAGCAGCGCCGTACAATGTAAACAAAGCGGATTATTTCTGCTTGTATTTACATTTAGCCTGCGAGCCGCCATCGGCGGCCCGCAGGCTATTCACGGAGCCCCCCGCCGTGAATTAACAGGAAGCAGCCGCTCGCGCGAGCGGCTGCTTCCTGATTAATCAGCCTGCAGCTGGTGACGCAGTACTGCGTCGCTGGTCCTGCAGCTGCCACTTTGCCGACGCGCGTTATGAGTGCGCGGTCGGCAAGTGGTTAAAGGTGGGGGGCGAGTCTGATGGCTGGTGGGAGTGAGTTCCAGAAAGAGGAAACAGCCCTAGGAAAGTCCTGCAATCATGCATGGGAGTGAAATATGGTCGTTGGAGGCTCAGAGGGGGTCAAGTTGATCCTGAAGCGGATGGGGAGACGGTGGAGGGCTTTACAGAGGGGAGTTGTAGAGGCACAGCGATGAGAAAAGAAGATTAGTCTGGATGCTGCATTCATTATTGACTAAAGGGGGGGGGGGTGTTTGAGGAGAGGCCTAATAAAAGTATATTGCAATAGTCCAGGTGGGAGATGATGAGGGCATGGATGAGGGGTTTGGGGGAGTCAGGGGACCGGTAGGAGCGGATCCTGGAGATGTTGTGGAGGTGGAAGTTGCAGGATCAGGTCAAGGTACAGAATCCCTGCTTGTATGCACATTTAGGCCTGGAACCCACTGAAATCAGCAAACGCAAAACGCAACCGCTAGCGTTTTGTCTGAGCGGTTTGCAAGTGGATTCATGCACGTTTTTGGTCGTGTTTTGCAACATTGTATTTTTTTGCCCAGCGGATGCGTAGCGTTTTGCGTTTTTATCTTGATTGGTCCTGTGAATTATTTTTAATTTTGTTACTTTAACTGAATTTTGTTACAGTGTGCTGAACCGCAAAACGCTAGCAAAACCGCTCAGTTTAGGTTTTGCTGAGCGTTTCCGCTAGCGTTTTAATACTTTACATTGAAGCGCTAACGCTCCCAAAATGCTGCATGTCCTGCGTTTGCGTTTCTGAGAAACGCAAACGCTCCTGTGGAAGTTGCCCCATCCATTAACATTAGCCCAGCGTTTTGGCAAACTGCTAGCGTATCGCAGTGCTGCCAAAACGCTGCCAAAAGCGCTCCTGTGGGTTCCAGCCCTTAGGGCTTGTTCACAACTAGGGCATCTTGCGGTATTTTTTAGCGCCACCGACTTTGGAAAACGCCCTAAAATACCTTGTGCAATAAATCCTTATGACATAGCTCATTGTAAGCGACTCGCTTCCAGAACGAAAAAACAAAACAAAACAAATCTCACTGTGGCCATCTTGTGACCAAATTCCCAGCATTAAGCTTGGCACACACATCCAATTGTGATTGGCCAATGTTACCAACCCCCATGTAGTATGATTTTTGAATACTATGAACATATTGTGTAGGTAATACTCATATACTACATGGATAAAACATCAAAACGCACTAAGACACACACAGAGATCCCCCCCCCCCCCCCCAGTTGTCTTTGGATCTCTCCAACTAGCCATACACTAATACAGTATATGGAAGGGGTAAAATCGGCCAATCAAAACTGTGTGAGTCAGGCTTTAGTTATCAATCTGATTAAAGCGCACCTGAACTCAGAATTTCCTATGTGCTCTAAAAGATAAGCAACATCATAATACCCTTTACAGAAAAACATTTCTTTGTTACAGCTGATACAAATCCTGCAATAAATCTGCAGTGTGTCTACTTCCTGCTTTAATGAAAGCAGATATACCAGCTACTCTGCTGAGGCAGCCAGCTGACACAGCTAAAGAGATCAAATTACAGTTGGGATTAGTCGCAGACGAGGAGGAATTAGGCTAAGGCCCGGTTCACATTAGCGTTCGCTGTCCGGAGTCGCCTGATCGGATCCGGACCGTATACTGTACAAACGGAACGTACGTTCCGCATAGCAATGTAAAGTCTATGCGGACGTTCACACGTGTCCGTTCCGTACAGAACGGCGCCGGATCGGATCCGGACTCCGGACACTTTTCCAACATGCGCTATTTTTCGGGTCCGGTCATCCGGCCCACGCACCCGGGCCGTATCCTGACCCGAACATGCGGCCATGCTGTGCAATGAGAAACGGATGTTTCTCATCACACTGGCAATAGGACCGGATGCTTCCAGCACCGGTCCTATGCCACTTGGGGGGCCCGGACTACACGCCGGTATCCCCCATGCTTGCGGTGCCTTTCTGGCACTGCGATGTATCTAGTTCCGGCTACTTTATTGTAGCCGGGAACTGATACATTCCGGATCGGCAACTTGTGGCCACCGCAGAGACCCGTACAGTCTCTTTGCAGCCCCCGGTCCCCCGGACACTTGCGGACTCGAACCGCAAGTGTGAACGGGGCCTTAATTATATACACACAGGGTGCATTTCTCTATGGTTTTCCTTCAGTCCAGTGCAAGAGTTCAGCTCCACTTTAGACTAACGTTGCTTTGCTTGGAAATGGGCCAGTCAGATGGAGTTTCTGATTTTGATTGTCCCGATTCCAAGCTGCATACAATTGGTGTTCAATCTTCATGCAAGCCCGCTCATAACTGTAATGCTGGGAACACACCTTACGGTTATTTCACTCGATTTCCCATGCAATCGATAATACGAATCAAATCACAGCCAAAATCGGAAGCATTTTTCAGCACACTTGAGCGATTTTATGGGCAGAATCGAGTGTGTTCTCGATCGAAATAGTATAGGACATGTTGAAAATAAACGGTCAAAATGACTACTATCTTATCGCGAGTTGGCACGATCGATGAAGCGGCGTGATTATGTGTACGAAATAGAGGTGTCCAGGGGGCCGCATCAGAGAGCGGTGGCATCAATAGTGGGCGTAATTAGTGGCGAACATAGTAAAAACGGAACAGAAAACGTTCACGTGTGTAGCAGGCGGACGATAAAATTACTGTAGATTTTTGGTTGAGATTCGTACTATCGATCGTACTGGAAATCGGGTGAAAAAAAACGTAACGTGTGTTCCAAGCATAAGTCAGATGTACTGAACACAGCTGCTGTATGTGAAAATCGAATAATCCTGCTCATAGTTCAAGCAAAGCAGGAGGAAACAAATCTAAGGAACAACAGCACCACCTACAGGCTTACAATTAGAATACAATGACAGGCTTACAATTACAGTAGAATTGCTAAAGCAAGACTTGGGATCCACTGGGAGTGATTTTGCATTGCTCGCCATTGGCCAACGATCTGCAAAGTGCTAAATGTGTATTGTTTAATACTGGAACTGTACTGAAATTACATAATGAATAAAATTGTTAATTGTTTATAATAGTTATTTATAGATTATTTAATCAGTGTTTGCCCAATGTAAAATCTTCCCTCTCTCCCCCCGATTTACATTCTTGGTGGTGTTCCTTACTGAGAGTTCTGTGCACAGAGGGAGATACTGCTTGCTTGGCAGTTGGAAACAGCCGTTATTTCCCACAATGCAACGAGGCTCACAGACAGCAAACTGTCAGGACCATGGTCATGACATCACACTGTGGGAGGAGTTTCACCACAATATCAGCCATACAGAGCCCCCTGATGATCCATTGGTGAGAAGGTAAAGATTTCTCGTGGGAAACGGATTATCAGCTACTGATTGGGATGAAGCTCAGTCCCAGGTTCAGGTTTCTTTAAAGATAATACAGGCTGATTCAGGGCTTTCAGTTTACAGTAGGTGTGAATATTTAAATACCTGCATCTGTAATATTAATAATAATAATAGTTTGGATTGCCACATTTAAGTGTAGCCCCTCCCATAGCGGCTGCCTCTGCGTTTCGCCCTGGCCGTACCTCGCATGGTGTAAGCGTTCATGAACAGCGGCGTGCACTGACTCTTCTTCAGGTTCTTGTAAGCCGGGGGGCAGCTGATGTCTCTCTCATCGATGTCGCACACAAACAGGTCGTCCGGCTGCACAAACACAACAACACCCGTTATCAGTACAGCACATAGCTCCCGAATGAGGGACAGTCCCTCTCTCAGAACCCTGTCCCTCTTTCTCCCTCATGTGTCCTTCTGTCCCTCTTTCTCGCTCATTTGTCCCTCTTTCTCCCTCATGTGTCCCTCTTTCTGTCTCATGTGTCCCTCTTTCTCTCTCATGTGTCCCTCTTTCTCCCTCATGTGTCCCTCTGTCCCTCATGTGTCCCTCTGTCAGAATTCTAGAGATTTATTTATGCAGGAAAAGCGGTCATATGTGTATGTTTTAAGTTTCAATGTTCTATGCAAAATTTCATTGTAAACTGCAAAGTTAGAGTACTTTTTTAAAATATTGTTCTGTGACATCTCAGCATATTCCAAGCCGTGAAACTCAATATTATATTATTTTAGTTACAGAGGCTAAAACATTTTTGTTTATGTTACTAAGCATCTTACAAATGTCAAGGTTGTAGATAAGTGTACTGTGTGAAGACTGAAAAGAAGAAGTTTAAAAATCACATTACTGCAGCAAATATAAATATATATATATATATATATATATATATATATATATATATATATATATATATATATATATATATACACAGATTTGCTCAGTTATTACATATACATATTAATAATCAATACAGTCCTTCTAAAGAAGGAGATAATTGTTGTTAAACCTATAATTACACATTAGCTGTGTTCCACAAAGTTGTTTTGATAATGATTGTCCTTTGGAATGTCAATACAAAAAATAATTCTCAGATGTATCTTATTATAAACTTAATGAAGACAAAACGGTAATTTCACCATGTAATCTCGGTGCTAAAACTATCCAATCCCTTAAAGAGAACCAGAGATGATTAAAGAAAAGCTTTTATACATACCTGGGGCTTCCTCCAGCCCCATACGCACGGATCGCTCCCACGCCGCCATCCTCTGCTGCCTCTATCGCCGGTACCGGTCCCGTCATTACCGCCAGTCGGCCGGCGGACGCGGCCGATTCTCCACATCACACAGCGCTCCCTCTATACAAGTGCGCATGAGGCAGCCTACTGCGCAGCCTCATGCGTACGGGTATGGAGGGAGCCCCTGTGATGCGGACAATTAGCCGCGTCCACCGGAAGTGACGGGACCGGTACCGGCGGTTCCAGGAAGCGGAGGAAGGAGGTGTGGGAGCGATCCAGGCTTATGGGGCTGGAAGAAGCCCCAGGTATGTATAAAAGCCTTTTTCTATTTTTAACTAGCGTTCCTCTCTGGTTCCCTTTAAGACTTCCTGTCCATACTCATGGTCTACCAAATCAATAATATATCTAGGTATAAATTTAACTCCAACTATCCCACAAATTTATAGAGAAAACTATGAACCTTGGCTGGCTAAGTTAAAGACACAACTAGAATCTCTTTCTAAGTTAGAATTCTCCTGGCTGGGTAGAACTGCAGCATTTAAGATGATGCTATTACCCCAACTATTATATTTATTTCGCAATTTACCTATACAAGTTCCTAAAATATTCTTCATAACACTCCAAAGGACAATAAACAAGTTTATATTGATGAACAGGTCCTCCAGGTTCTCTGATAAAATCCTAACATTGCAATCTTCAGAATTAGATTTTGGTGTACCGGATATAGAAAAATACTACAAGGCAGTAATCTTAGAAAAGCTTGAAAAATGGGGGAGAAACCGAGAGCCCAATATGGTGCAGTATGTTAATATGGAGAGGTCTGTTGTGAATAAATGAGATGATTATACTCACAAGGGTGGGTGGCCACAAAGGCAACCACTGGACAGGCCGGCGGGGAGAATTGTAACCTGACCCCGCTCAGGTTTAAAAAGTCGCTCTCTGTAGATAGGAGAAAATGGGGATACACCCCTTCACCAAGGGTGGACTAGATAATATTGAAATACGATAACAGAGGCGCCAAGCAGAATAAAATTAGTTAAAATTATTAAAAAGGGGGAAGTGGGTGGACTCACCTCCCTTCTGGAAAAAATGGCCGGACAATGGACAGGTTACTTACAGTCTAAAGTAACATTTATTAGTAACTCCAAAAGTGCAACGCGTTTCACGGGTAACAGTCCCGCTTCTTCAGGCAAACGATTTTTGGAGGATGCAAATTTTGCACCCTCCAAAAATTGTTTGCCTGAAGAAGCGGGACTGTTACTCGTGAAACGCGTTGCACTTTTGGAGCTCATAATAAATGATACTTTAGACTGTAAGTAACCTGTCCATTGTCCGGCCATTTTTTTCAGAAGGGAGGTGAGTCCACCCACTTCCCCCCTTTTAACAATTTTAACTAATTTTATTCTGCTTGGCTCCTCTGTTATCGTATTTCAATATTAGAACAGTCTAGAGCAATCTGGATTAATGATACTACCAGACAATGGCTAGTTTTGGGATAAGACCAAATCTCTACCATATCGTACAAATCGTTCTTAGAATCAAGAATAGTCTGGAAAACTTCCAAACAGCCATCAAACCCCATTATTAAAAATACAATAAAGGTCTGGAAAGAGCTGATAGAGCAAATTAAAGATGAACCAATCTCATCCATACTCCCTACACCGTTACAAAACCTATCATTCACCATCAATAATTCAGACCTGGAAAACTGGATTGAATTGGGTATTGATACCGTGGATAAGATGTTCATCATTTGTGAATTAAGATCCTTTGAAGAAATCTCTAAGATTGATTATATTCCAGATTCTGATAAACATAAATTTCTTAGTGTTCAAAAATTTCTCAAAAAACAAAATCCAAATCCTATATCCCTCACTCCTCAAATTAGGCGGAGAAAACTCACTTACAAGGAACCTCAATATTCTATAAAACTTTATTAGCTGTTAAAAATGACATACCCAGATGGCAAATGAAGAGATGGCAAGAAGACATAACTCAGGAAGATTGGGAGTTAGCATTAAGATCCCTAAAAAAAGACATCACATTGCATATCCCATCATGAAAATCTGATGAAAATAGTATGGCAGTGGTACATGACACCGGAATAAATTGCAAGGTTCAAAAGCAAAACATCACATCTATGGTGGAGAAATTGTAACCAAAAAGGTTCCCTGGAGCATATATTGTGGTTTTGTCCTAGAATACAACCTCTTTGGGAAGAGAGAGGGATATTTTTGAAGAAATTACCTCTGTTCCTCACTCATATACCCCCAAGCCTGGCACTTTTACAAATAAAATCCATAGACTTGCCTCCTAGAGAGAGAGACTGGTTATTAAAGGGAACCTTAACTGAGGGTAAAGAGTTTCCCTTACCTGGGGCTATTACCAGCCCCCTGCAGCAGTCCTGTGCCCTTGGAGCTGCTCTGGAATCCTCCGGCAGCCATGCGTATTATTGGACGCATTCCCTACTGCAATTAGCGCTGTTGCGGACCGCAACGCGTACAAAAATAGATATGCGGCAACGCGTATTTTTGTACGCGTTGCGGTCCGCAACAACGCTAATTGCAGTAGGGAATGAGTCCAATAATACGCATGGCGGCCGGCCGACTGGTGAGTCGTCAAAAACAAAACTAAGTGACAGCGGGGGACCGGAGGCTTCCAGAGCAGCTCCGAGGGCACAGGACTGCTGCAGGGGGCTGGTTATAGCCCCAGGTAAGTGAAACTCTTTACCCCCCATTCAGTTAAGGTTCCCTTTAAAGAGACACTGAAGCGAGAATAATTCTCGCTTCAGAGCTCATAGTTAGCAGGGGCATGTGTGCCCCTGCTAAAACGCAGCTATCCTGCGGCTAAACGGGGGTCCCTTCACCCCCAAACCCCTCCCCCCCGCAAAATCAACGACCAAATTTGTCGTAGATTTTGCTGCTCTTCAGGCAGGGCTAACGGCTGCAGCCCTGCCTCTCAGCACCGTCTTTTAGCAGCGCATCGCCGCCTCTCCCCCGCCCCTCTCAGTGAAGGAAGACTGAGAGGGGCGAGGGAGAGGCGGAGATACGCGCTGACAGACACGCGTGGGGCAGGGCTGCGGCCGTTAGCCCTGCCTGAATGCGTAAGTGATCCCCGGTTGCACGGAGGGGATTTCGGGGGGTCAGGGACCCCCGTTTAGCCGCGGGATAGCGGCGGTTTAGCAGGGGCACGCATGCCCCTGCTAACTATGAGCTCTGAAGCGAGATTTATTCTCGCTTCAGACTCTCTTTAAGTAATCATGTCTTGACAGCAACAAGAATAGCAATTATTGATAATTGGAAATCCCCTTATAGTCCTACCTTGGAAGAAATACTGAAAAAAGTTGATCTAAATCTTAAAGAGACTCTGTAACATTAAAAAGATCCCCTGGGCGGTACTCACCTCGGGTGGGGGAAGCCTCCGGATCCTAATGAGGCTTCCCACGCCGTCCTCTGTCCCACGGGGGTCTCGCCGCAGCCCTCCGAACAGCCGGCGACTGTGCCGACTGTCAGTTCAATATTTACCTTTGCTGGCTCCAGCGGGGGCGCTGTGGCGACTTTCTGCACGGAAATAGACGGAAATACCCGATCTCCGTCGGGTCCGCTCTACTGCGCAGGCGCCGGAAACTTGCGCCTGCGCAGTAGAGCAGACCCGACGATGATCGGGTATTTCCGCCTACTTCGGCGCCGAGAGGCATCAGAGCGCCTGCGCAGGAGCCAGGAAGGTAAATATTGCGTCACGGCTGTACGGAGGGCTACAGCGAGACCCCCGAGGGACGCAGGACGGCGTGGGAAGCCTCATTAGGATCCTGAGGCTTCCCCCACCCGAGGTGAGTACCCCCCAGGGGCCGTTTTGTCGTTACAGTTCCTCTTTAAGGCAGAAAAGTCTTGGGTGTTAGATGTGGCAGTTTACAGGCCTTTCTCAGTAAGGCAAGTCTCTGGCCAACTATACACCCCCTATCCAAACTTTCGGAAGTATGAGAACTAATTTAACCTCTCACCTACACTAACCCCTTACTCTGCTTGAATTACATTGTACGGCATACACACTGTTGTAACCATGCATTCAGAGCAAGTCCTGTTGGACATTCTTTAGTTATGTTTATACTGTTTTGTTTATACTGTTTGTTTCTGTTCTACTGCAAAGGAAGGGATACCTAAGTATCACCCACACCTATGACATATCTTCTTAGTAGACATTTAGGTTGATCTACAAATCTTCAAGGTTGCAGTAAATCTCTAGTAAGATGGATGTGACTCTTGCTATCTCAGTAGGGTGGATTAAATTCCCCCATTTACCAAGAGCTTCTGCTCCATTTGGATAGCATGTCTACAACTATGCTAATATATGATAAACTATTTGGTTGTACAGAATTCAACATATAATCAAGCTCTGTATTGTTGTTTGGTTCACTATACATGCGACTTTAATGTAAAAAGATGTCATATTTCCATGACTTTGTTATTCTTTTTTGAAAAATTCAATAAAAATTATTGGAACAGGAATGTCAATACAAGTTTGTAAGGTTTTTCTATAGTCCCGTATTTAGGACAATTATGCCACCTGGCGGCTTCATAGTCTTATAATTAATATTATTAATACAGCTTGATATTTACATGATAAAATAGAGACATCTGCCGGAGGAAAGGCAAATATATAGAACATGATTTTATATTATTACATTTTAATGTGCAATTATATCTTATATTATTGTTTTAAGAAGAATTATATAATAAGCTTTATATTTAAATAAGAATATTAGAAGCCCTGTATGTTTCAATAAGCCTTAAATTGCTAAAGACTCTTTACAGTGTTACAGTGTCAACCTGACCAATCTTATGTCTGAAAAAGGCCAGAAACATTCCAAACTAATTAGCAGAAGGACACGTTATCAGAAATGCATCATGAATGACATTGCTTAATGTTTAAAAGTCCAATGTCTGGGGCAAATAAGTCAACCAGCAGGCAAGATGGCTGGTGACGTCCATTTTTAATTAACGGCGTCAGAAATGACCTAATCAGAACGTGTAAACATTTCAAACCTACGTAGGTTCTCACAGTTAAGATAATTAAGGTATTCAAAACAAAAAAAAGTGTTATGGGTATTTTAAATGTCAAAGATAGCAAGCTACGCACAGAAGTTTCAGCCAATCAGAACCTGGGATTTAGGGAAATTCCAGATTAGGCAGCCATATTGCATCCAATCACTATAAAAGTAGGAGCTGAAAGCTCATAATTTGCACAAGCCTACCAATCTCCTGAGAAGACACACGAGGCAGAAGCTACCCTCCCACACGTGGTTCTGCATGCTGAAGAGATGACAGAGAAGGTGTAATATGCTTAATATTCTGGTGATTTACTTTATTCATTTTCAACATTAAGTTCTGTTAAGATGTTAGATAGAAGTTTTTTTAGAAGCTATTTTTTATGATATTTCTTTAAGAAGATTACTACAAGTCTTACACAGCTATTAGATACAAAGCTATTGATACAGATGAGACTACTTTTGATCTTATTCTACATAACACAACTGTTATATTCTTTCTTGATTGTACTTGGCTATAAAAGCCTTGATGAGATGAAATACTGTTATAAGGAAACACTACTTGCAACTGTTCATATTTGTATATATGCTGTATGATAAGCAAATACAATTTTTTATATAAATCATATACTGAGTGCTCTGATTCATTTCAAGGTACACCATCAAGCTATAATTACTGTTATAGAGGGTTCAGACCCCACTATGCCGGGTTTAAGTGATAGCAACGCTTTAAGGGCTGGTGCTTTACTGAGTTAGCAATCATGAAAAAGGCAAAAACCACTCTGGTTTTTGACACCTCTTTCTCCCTCATTTGTCCCTCTTTCTCTCTCATGTGTCCCTCTTTCTCCCTCATGTGTCCCTCTTTCTCCCTCATGTGTTCCTCTTTCTCTCTCATGTGTCCCTCTTTCTCCCTCATGTGTCCCTCTTTCTCCCTCATGTGTCCCTCTTTCTCCCTCATGTGTCCCTCTTTCTCCCTCATGTGTCCCTCTTTCTCCCTCATGTGTCCCTCTTTCTCCCTCATGTGTCCCTCTTTCTCTCTCATGTGTCCCTCTTTCTCTCTCATGTGTCCCTCTTTCTCCCTCATGTGTCCCTCTTTCTCCCTCATGTGTCCCTCTTTCTCCCTCATGTGTCCCTCTTTCTCCCTCATGTGTCCCTCTTTCTCCCTCATGTGTCCCTCTTTCTCTCTCATGTGTCCCTCTTTCTCCCTCATGTGTCCCTCTTTCTCTCTCATGTGTCCCTCTTTCTCCCTCATGTGTCCCTCTTTCTCCCTCATGTGTCCCTCTTTCTCCCTCATGTGTCCCTCTTTCTCCCTCATGTGTCCCTCTTTCTCTCTCATGTGTCCCTCTTTCTCCCTCATGTGTCCCTCTTTCTCTCTCATGTGTCCCTCTTTCTCTCTCATGTGTCCCTCTTTCTCCCTCATGTGTCCCTCTTTCTCTCTCATGTGTCCCTCTTTCTCCCTCATGTGTCCCTCTTTCTCTCTCATGTGTCCCTCTTTCTCCCTCATGTGTCCCTCTTTCTCCCTCATGTGTCCCTCTTTCTCCCTCATGTGTCCCTCTTTCTCCCTTATGTGTCCCTCTTTCTCTCTCATGTGTCCCTCTTTCTCCCTCATGTGTCCCTCTTTCTCTCTCATGTGTCCCTCTTTCTCTCTCATGTGTCCCTCTTTCTCCCTCATGTGTCCCTCTTTCTCCCTCATGTGTCCCTCTTTCTCCCTTATGTGTCCCTCTTTCTCTCTCATGTGTCCCTCTTTCTCCCTCATGTGTCCCTCTTTCTCTCTCATGTGTCCCTCTTTCTCCCTCATGTGTCCCTCTTTCTCTCTCATGTGTCCCTCTTTCTCTCTCATGTGTCCCTCTTTCTCTCTCATGTGTCCCTCTTTCTCTCTCATGTGTCCCTCTTTCTCCCTCATGTGTCCCTCTTTCTCTCATGTGTCCCTCTTTCTCCCTCATGTGTCCCTCTTTCTCTCTCATGTGTCCCTCTGTCTCCCTCATGTGTCCCTCTTTCTCTCTCATGTGTCCCTCTTTCTCCCTCATGTGTCCCTCTTTCTCCCTCATGTGTCCCTCTTTCTCTCTCATGTGTCCCTCTTTCTCTCTCATGTGTCCCTCTTTCTCCCTCATGTGTCCCTCTTTCTCCCTCATGTGTCCCTCTTTCTCTCTCATGTGTCCCTCTTTCTCTCTCATGTGTCCCTCTTTCTCCCTCATGTGTCCCTCTTTCTCCCTCATGTGTCCCTCTTTCTCTCTCATGTGTCCCTCTTTCTCCCTCATGTGTCCCTCTTTCTCTCTCATGTGTCCCTCTTTCTCTCTCATGTGTCCCTCTTTCTCCCTCATGTGTCCCTCTTTCTCCCTCATGTGTCCCTCTTTCTCCCTCATGTGTCCCTCTTTCTCCCTCATGTGTCCCTCTTTCTCTCTCATGTGTCCCTCTTTCTCCCTCATGTGTCCCTCTTTCTCTCTTATGTGTCCCTCTTTCTCTCTCATGTGTCCCTCTTTCTCCCTCATGTGTCCCTCTTTCTCCCTCATGTGTCCCTCTTTCTCCCTTATGTGTCCCTCTTTCTCTCTCATGTGTCCCTCTTTCTCCCTCATGTGTCCCTCTTTCTCTCTCATGTGTCCCTCTTTCTCTCTCATGTGTCCCTCTTTCTCCCTCATGTGTCCCTCTTTCTCCCTCATGTGTCCCTCTTTCTCCCTCATGTGTCCCTCTCTCTCTCTCATGTGTCCCTCTTTCTCCCTCATGTGTCCCTCTTTCTCCCTCATGTGTCCCTCTTTCTCCCTCATGTGTCCCTCTTTCTCCCTCATGTGTCCCTCTTTCTCTCTCATGTGTCCCTCTTTCTCTCTCATGTGTCCCTCTTTCTCCCTCATGTGTCCCTCTTTCTCCCTCATTTGTCCCTCTTTCTCCCTCATGTGTCCCTCTTTCTCCCTCATGTGTCCCTCTTTCTCCCTCATGTGTCCCTCTTTCTCCCTCATGTGTCCCTCTTTCTCCCTCATGTGTCCCTCTTTCTCCCTCATGTGTCCCTCTTTCTCCCTCATGTGTCCCTCTTTCTCTCTCATGTGTCCCTCTTTCTCCCTCATGTGTCCCTCTTTCTCCCTCATGTGTCCCTCTTTCTCCCTCATGTGTCCCTCTTTCTCTCTCATGTGTCCCTCTTTCTCCCTCATGTGTCCCTCTTTCTCCCTCATGTGTCCCTCTTTCTCCCTCATGTGTCCCTCTTTCTCTCTCATGTGTCCCTCTTTCTCCCTCATGTGTCCCTCTTTCTCCCTCATGTGTCCCTCTTTCTCTCTCATGTGTCCCTCTTTCTCCCTCATGTGTTCCTCTTTCTCCCTCATGTGTCCCTCTTTCTCTCTCATGTGTCCCTCTTTCTCCCTCATGTGTCCCTCTTTCTCCCTCATGTGTCCCTCTTTCTCCCTCATGTGTCCCTCTTTCTCCCTCATGTGTCCCTCTTTCTCCCTCATGTGTCCCTCTTTCTACCTCATGTGTCCCTCTTTCTCCCTCATGTGTCCCTCTTTCTCTCTCATGTGTCCCTCTTTCTACCTCATGTGTCCCTCTTTCTACCTCATGTGTCCCTCTTTCTCCCTCATGTGTCCCTTTCTCCCTCATGTGTCCCTCTTTCTCTCTCATGTGTCCCTCTTTCTCCCTCATGTGTCCCTCTTTCTCTCTCATGTGTCCCTCTTTCTCCCTCATGTGTCCCTCTTTCTCCCTCATGTGTCCCTCTTTCTCCCTCATGTGTCCCTCTTTCTCTCTCATGTGTCCCTCTTTCTCCCTCATGTGTCCCTCTTTCTCCCTCATGTGTCCCTCTTTCTCCCTCATGTGTCCCTCTTTCTCTCTCATGTGTCCCTCTTTCTCCCTCATGTGTCCCTCTTTCTCTCTCATGTGTCCCTCTTTCTCCCTCATGTGTCCCTCTTTCTCTCTCATGTGTCCCTCTTTCTCCCTCATGTGTCCCTCTTTCTCTCTCATGTGTCCCTCTTTCTCTCTCATGTGTCCCTCTTTCTCCCTCATGTGTCCCTCTTTCTCCCTCATGTGTCCCTCTTTCTCCCTCATGTGTCCCTCTTTCTCTCTCATGTGTCCCTCTTTCTCCCTCATGTGTCCCTCTTTCTCTCTCATGTGTCCCTCTTTCTCCCTCATGTGTCCCTCTTTCTCTCTCATGTGTCCCTCTTTCTCTCTCATGTGTCCCTCTTTCTCCCTCATGTGTCCCTCTTTCTCCCTCATGTGTCCCTCTTTCTCCCTCATGTGTCCCTCTTTCTCTCTCATGTGTCCCTCTTTCTCCCTCATGTGTCCCTCTTTCTCCCTCATGTGTCCCTCTTTCTCCCTCATGTGTCCCTCTTTCTCCCTCATGTGTCCCTCTTTCTCCCTCATGTGTCCCTCTTTCTCCCTCATGTGTCCCTCTTTCTCTCTCATGTGTCCCTCTTTCTCCCTCATGTGTCCCTCTTTCTCCCTCATGTGTCCCTCTTTCTCCCTCATGTGTCCCTCTTTCTCTCTCATGTGTCCCTCTTTCTCCCTCATGTGTCCCTCTTTCTCCCTCATGTGTCCCTCTTTCTCTCTCATGTGTCCCTCTTTCTCTCTCATGTGTCCCTCTTTCTCCCTCATGTGTCCCTCTTTCTCCCTCATGTGTCCCTCTTTCTCTCTCATGTGTCCCTCTTTCTACCTCATTTGTCTCTCTTTCTCCCTCATGTGTCCCTCATTCTCCCTCATGTGTCCCTCATTCCCTCTTTCTCCCTCATGTGTCCCTCTTTCTCTCTCATGTGTCCCTCTTTCTCTCTCATGTGTCCCTCTTTCTACCTCATTTGTCTCTCTTTCTCCCTCATGTGTCCCTCATTCCCTCTTTCTCCCTCATGTGTCCCTCTTTCTCTCTCATGTGTCCCTCTTTCTACCTCATTTGTCTCTCTTTCTCCCTCATGTGTCCCTCATTCCCTCTTTCTCCCTCATGTGTCTGTAATGATCTGTAACAGCTCTAACAGCACAGTAGTCAGTATTTTATTCAGAGTGTGATCACACGTGTTTTTAGTGCACAGTAACACAGGAGTACTCCTATGTGATAGCCCTTAGCTGTAGGGACTATCACTAGGTAGAGTGGTCGTACAGGCAATATCGGTAACAGATCGGTCAGGAGGCAGTACAGAATCGTCAGGCAAAGGCGTAGTGATAAAACAGGCAAAAGGTCGGTAACAGGTCAGATGAGCGAAGGTACAAAATCAGGAGGCAATATCAGAGTCGGGGTCGGCAACAAACAGATAGGCAGAGTACAGAATCAAGAGGCAGAGGGCGGAGTCAAGAGTAACAGGCAAAGAGTCATACACAGATAATCAATACAATAATGAATATTACTTTTACAACTATCAATAATATTCCTAGCTATGTGTGAATCCCCGGGGTCCTGCCGGATCAAACACACTGGGAACTGACTAAGGTCTGAGAGCTTAACCGCAAAGTATCAGCAACAGCAGACAATGAGCTACTGACAGCTCGGGTCTTAAATACAGACAGGTAACCCCGCAGTTCCGCCCAGCGCACTTCAGCCAATCAGGAGCGGTGATCGGTCCTGTCATGTCAGCTGATCGGCCGGTCAGCTGACCCGCCTCCTCAAAGCATAAAGTTCCTGTCTCCTGGCGCGCGTGTGCTGCTCTACTGAGCTGTACCCTGGAGAGACCTGTCCTGCCTGACGGAAATGACTGAGAAGACGCGGCGAGATCCGCGGTCGCGTCAGACGCGGAAGCAGCGGCCTCACCGCTCGCTTCCGCGGAGGTAACTACCAAACTCCTAACAGTGTCCCTCTTTCTCTCTTTCTCCCTCTGTCCCTCATTTGTCCCTTTTTCTCCCTAATTTGTCCCTCTTTCAGGGCTTATGTACAGATTTGTGTAGTTTTCTGCTGAAAATGTGACTCTAAACTTTATTCCAATCAATTAGCACAAAAACTACTGATGATAGAAAGGACATATATATATATATATATATATATATATATATATATATATATATATATATATATATATATATATATATATATATATCTCAATTAATTCTGATAAGTAGCAATAAAGTTATTGGCGAATGAATGGGAGGTGAACGTTGCTCAGATGCATGTGGTTTTCGACACTGTGGGGCTGAACCGGTTAATACAATTTTAGTTGTTCCCTTCATACAAGACACAACATTTAAATTGCGCTTTTCTCCTGTTAGACTCAAAGCGCCAGATTTGCAGCCACTAGGGGGTGCTCTATAGGCAGTAGCAGTGTTAGGCCAGAGCTGCAGCCACTAGGGGGCGCTCTATGGGCAGTAGCAGTGTTAAAGCAGAGCTGCAGCCACTAGGGGGCGCTCTATAGGCAGTAGCACTGTTAGGCCAGAGCTGCAGCCACTAGGGGCGCTCTATAGGCAGTAGCAGTGTTAGGCCAGAGCTGCAGCCACTAGGGCGCGCTCTATAGGCAGTAGCAGTGTTAGGCCAGAGCTGCAGCCACTAGGGGGCGCTCTATAGGCAGTAGCAGTGTTAGGCCAGAGCTGCAGCCACTAGGGGGAGCTCTATAGGCAGTAGCAGTGTTAGGCCAGAGCTGCAGCCACTAGGGGCGCTCTATAGGCAGTAGCAGTGTTAGGCCAGAGCTGCAGCCACTAGGGCGCGCTCTATAGGCAGTAGCAGTGTTAGGCCAGAGCTGCAGCCACTAGGGGGCGCTCTATAGGCAGTAGCAGTGTTAGGCCAGAGCTGCAGTCACTAGGGGGGCTCTATAGGCAGTAGCAGTGTTAGGCCAGAGCTGCAGCCACTAGGGGGCGCTCTATAGGCAGTAGCAGTGTTAGGCCAGAGCTGCAGCCACTAGGGGGCGCTCTATAGGCAGTAGCAGTGTTAGGCCAGAGCTGCAGCCACTAGGGGGCGCTCTATAGGCAGTAGCAGTGTTAGGCCAGAGCTGCAGCCACTAGGGGGGGCTCTATAGACAGTAGCAGTGTTAGGCCAGAGCTGCAGTCACTAGGGTGCGCTCTATACGCAGTAGCAGTGTTAGGCCAGAGCTGCAGCCACTAGGGGGAGCTCTATAGGCAGTGGCAGTGTTAGGCTAGAGCTGAAGCCACTAGGGGGCGCTCTATAGGCAGTAGCAGTGTTAGGCCAGAGCTAAAGCCCCTAGTGGGCACTCTATAGGTAGTAGCAGTGTTAGGCCAGAGCTGCAGCCACTAGGGTGAGCTCTATAGGCAGTTGCAGTGTTAGGCCAGAGCTGCAGCCACTAGGAGGCTCTCTATAGGCAGTAGCAGTGTTAGGCCAGAGCTGCAGCCACTAGGGGGCACTCTATAGGCAGTAGCAGTGTTAGGCTAGAGCTGCAGCCACTAGGGGGCGCTCTATAGGCAGTGGCAGTGTTAGGCCAGAGCTGCAGCCACTAGGGGGTGCTCTATAGGCAGTAGCAGTATTACGCCAGAGCTACAGTCACTAGGGGGCGCTCTATAGGCAGTAGCAGTGTTAGGCCAGAGCTGCAGCCACTAGGGGGTGCTCTAAAGGCAGTAGCAGTGTAAGGCCAGAGCTGCAGCCACTAGGGGAGCTCTATAGGCAGTAGCAGTGTTAGGCCAGAGCTGCAGCCACTAGGGGGCGCTCTATAGGCAGTAGCAGTATTAGGCAAGAGCTGCAGCCACTAGGGGGCGCTCTATAGGCAGTAGCAGTGTTAGGCCAGAGCTGCAGCCACTAGGGGTAGCTCTACAGGCAGTAGCAGTGTTAGGCCAGAGCTGCAGCCACTAGGTGAGCTCTATAGGCAGTAGCAGTGAGAAGCCACAGCTGCAGCCACTAGGGGGCGCTCTATAGGCAGTAGCAGTGTTAGGCCAGAGCTGCAGCCACTAGGGGGGGGCGCTCTATAGGCAGTAGCAGTGAGAGGCCACATCTGCAGCCACTAGCGGGCGCTCTATAGACAGTAGCAGTGTTAGGCCAGAGCTGCAGTCACTAGGGGGAGCTCTATAGGCAGTGGCAGTGTTAGGCTAGAGCTGAAGCCACTAGGGGGCATTCTATAGGCAGTAGCAGTGTTAGGCCAGAGCTGCAGCCCCTAGTGGGCACTCTATAGGTAGTAGCAGTGTTAGGCCAGAGCTGCAGCCACTAGGGGGCGCTCTATAGGCAGTAGCAGTGTTAGGCCAGAGCTGCAGCCACTAGGAGGCTCTCTATAGGCAGTAGCAGTGTTAGGCCAGAGCTGCAGCCACTAGGGGAGCTCTATAGGCAGTAGCAGTGTTAGGCCAGAGCTGCAGCCACTAGGGGGCGCTCTATAGGCAGTAGCAGTATTAGGCAAGAGCTGCAGCCACTAGGGGGCGCTCTATAGGCAGTAGCAGTGTTAGGCCAGAGCTGCAGCCACTAGGGGCGCTCTATAGGCAGTAGCAGTGTTAGGCCAGAGCTGCAGCCACAGAGGTAGCTCTACAGGCAGTAGCAGTGTCAGGCCAGAGCTGCAGCCACTAGGGGAGCTCTATAGGCAGTAGCAGTGAGAAGCCACAGCTGCAGCCACTAGGGAGCGCTCTATAGGCAGTAGCAGTGTTAGGCCAGAGCTGAAGCCACTAGGGGCGCTCTATAGGCAGTAGCAGTGTTAGGCCAGAGCTGCAGCCACTAGGGGGGGGGCGCTCTATAGGCAGTAGCAGTGAGCGGCCACAGCTGCAGCCACTAGGGGGCGCTCTATAGGCAGTAGCAGTTTTAGGCCAGAGCTGCAGCCACTAGTGGTGCTCTATAGGCAGTAGCAGTGTTAGGCCAGAGCTGCAGCCACTAGGGGGCGCTCTATAGGCAGTAGCAGTGTTAGGCCACAGCTGCAGCCACTAGGGGGCTCTATATAGGCAGTAGCAGTGTTAGGCCAGAGCTGCAGCCCCTAGTGGGCACTCTATAGGTAGTAGCAGTGTTAGGCCAGAGCTGCAGCCACTAGGGTGAGCTCTATAGGCAGTGGCAGTGTTAGGCCAGAGCTGCAGCCACTAGGGGGGGCTCTATAGACAGTAGCAGTGTTAGGCCAGAGCTGCAGTCACTAGGGTGCGCTCTATACGCAGTAGCAGTGTTAGGCCAGAGCTGCAGCCACTAGGGGGAGCTCTATAGGCAGTGGCAGTGTTAGGCTAGAGCTGAAGCCACTAGGGGGCGCTCTATAGGCAGTAGCAGTGTTAGGCCAGAGCTGCAGCCCCTAGTGGGCACTCTATAGGTAGTAGCAGTGTTAGGCCAGAGCTGCAGCCACTAGGGTGAGCTCTATAGGCAGTGGCAGTGTTAGGCCAGAGCTGCAGCCACTAGGAGGCTCTCTATAGGCAGTAGCAGTGTTAGGCCAGAGCTGCAGCCACTAGGGGGCACTCTATAGGCAGTAGCAGTGTTAGGCTAGAGCTGCAGCCACTAGGGGGCGCTCTATAGGCAGTGGCAGTGTTAGGCCAGAGCTGCAGCCACTAGGGGGTGCTCTATAGGCAGTAGCAGTATTACGCCAGAGCTACAGTCACTAGGGGGCGCTCTATAGGCAGTAGCAGTGTTAGGCCAGAGCTGCAGCCACTAGGGGGTGCTCTAAAGGCAGTAGCAGTGTAAGGCCAGAGCTGCAGCCACTAGGGGAGCTCTATAGGCAGTAGCAGTGTTAGGCCAGAGCTGCAGCCACTAGGGGGCGCTCTATAGGCAGTAGCAGTATTAGGCAAGAGCTGCAGCCACTAGGGGGCGCTCTATAGGCAGTAGCAGTGTTAGGCCAGAGCTGGAGCCAGTAGGGGCGCTCTATAGGCAGTAGCAGTGTTAGGCCAGAGCTGCAGCCACTAGGGGTAGCTCTACAGGCAGTAGCAGTGTTAGGCCAGAGCTGCAGCCACTAGGTGAGCTCTATAGGCAGTAGCAGTGAGAAGCCACAGCTGCAGCCACTAGGGGGCGCTCTATAGGCAGTAGCAGTGTTAGGCCAGAGCTGCAGCCACTAGGGGCGCTCTATAGGCAGTAGCAGTGTTAGGCCAGAGCTGCAGCCACTAGGGGGGGGGGGCGCTCTATAGGCAGTAGCAGTGAGAGGCCACATCTGCAGCCACTAGGGGGCGCTCTATAGACAGTAGCAGTGTTAGGCCAGAGCTGCAGCCACTAGGGGGAGCTCTATAGGCAGTGGCAGTGTTAGGCTAGAGCTGAAGCCACTAGGGGGCATTCTATAGGTAGTAGCAGTGTTAGGCCAGAGCTGCAGCCACTAGGGTGAGCTCTACAGGCAGTGGCAGTGTTAGGCCAGAGCTGCAGCCACTAGGAGGCTCTCTATAGGCAGTAGCAGTGTTAGGCCAGAGCTGCAGCCACTAGGGGAGCTCTATAGGCAGTAGCAGTGTTAGGCCAGAGCTGCAGCCACTAGGGGGCGCTCTATAGGCAGTAGCAGTATTAGGCAAGAGCTGCAGCCACTAGGGGGCGCTCTATAGGCAGTAGCAGTGTCAGGCCAGAGCTGCAGCCACTAGGGGAGCTCTATAGGCAGTAGCAGTGAGAAGCCACAGCTGCAGCCACTAGGGAGCGCTCTATAGGCCGTAGCAGTGTTAGGCCAGAGCTGCAGCCACTAGGGGCGCTCTATAGGCAGTAGCAGTGTTAGGCCAGAGCTGCAGCCACTAGGGGGGGGCGCTCTATAGGCAGTAGCAGTGAGCGGCCACAGCTGCAGCCACTAGGGGGCGCTCTATAGGCAGTAGCAGTGTTAGGCCAGAGCTGCAGCCACTAGTGGTGCTCTATAGGCAGTAGCAGTGTTAGGCCAGAGCTGCAGCCACTAGGGGGCGCTCTATAGGCAGTAGCAGTGTTAGGCCACAGCTGCAGCCACTAGGGGGCTCTCTATAGGCAGTAGCAGTGTTAGGCCAGAGCTGCAGCCCCTAGTGGGCACTCTATAGGTAGTAGCAGTGTTAGGCCAGAGCTGCAGCCACTAGGGTGAGCTCTATAGGCAGTGGCAGTGTTAGGCCAGAGCTGCAGCCACTAGGAGGCTCTCTATAGGCAGTAGCAGTGTTAGGCCAGAGCTGCAGCCACTAGGGGGCACTCTATAGGCAGTAGCAGTGTTAGGCTAGAGCTGCAGCCACTAGGGGGTGCTCTAAAGGCAGTAGCAGTGTAAGGCCAGAGCTGCAGCCACTAGGGGAGCTCTATAGGCAGTAGCAGTGTTAGGCCAGAGCTGCAGCCACTAGGGGGCGCTCTATAGGCAGTAGCAGTATTAGGCAAGAGCTGCAGCCACTAGGGGGCGCTCTATAGGCAGTAGCAGTTTTAGGCCAGAGCTGGAGCCAGTAGGGGCGCTCTATAGGCAGTAGCAGTGTTAGGCCAGAGCTGCAGCCACTAGGGGTAGCTCTACAGGCAGTAGCAGTGTTAGGCCAGAGCTGCAGCCACTAGGGGAGCTCTATAGGCAGTAGCAGTGAGAAGCCACAGCTGCAGCCACTAGGGGGCGCTCTATAGGCAGTAGCAGTGTTAGGCCAGAGCTGCAGCCACTAGGGGCGCTCTATAGGCAGTAGCAGTGTTAGGCCAGAGCTGCAGCCACTAGGGGGGGCGCTCTATAGGCAGTAGCAGTGAGAGGCCACATCTGCAGCCACTAGGGGGCGCTCTATAGGCAGTAGCAGTGTTAGGCCAGAGCTGCAGCCACTAGGGGGAGCTCTATAGGCAGTGGCAGTGTTAGGCTAGAGCTGAAGCCACTAGGGGGCATTCTATAGGCAGTAGCAGTGTTAGGCCAGAGCTGCAGCCCCTAGTGGGCACTCTATAGGTAGTAGCAGTGTTAGGCCAGAGCTGCAGCCACTAGGGGGAGCTCTATAGGCAGTGGCAGTGTTAGGCCAGAGCTGCAGCCACTAGGAGGCTCTCTATAGGCAGTAGCAGTGTTAGGCCAGAGGTGCAGCCACTAGGGGGCACTCTATAGGCAGTAGCAGTGTTAGGCTAGAGCTGCAGCCACTAGGGGGTGCTCTAAAGGCAGTAGCAATGTAAGGCCAGAGCTGCAGCCACTAGGGGAGCTCTATAGGCAGTAGCAGTGTTAGGCCAGAGCTGCAGCCACTAGGGGGCGCTCTATAGGCAGTAGCAGTATTAGGCAAGAGCTGCAGCCACTAGGGGGCGCTCTATAGGCAGTAGCAGTGTTAGGCCAGAGCTGCAGCCACTAGGGGCGCTCTATAGGCAGTAGCAGTGTTAGGCCAGAGCTGCAGCCACAGGGGTAGCTCTACAGGCAGTAGCAGTGTCAGGCCAGAGCTGCAGCCACTAGGGGAGCTCTATAGGCAGTAGCAGTGAGAAGCCACAGCTGCAGCCACTAGGGGGCGCTCTATAGGCAGTAGCAGTGTTAGGCCAGAGCTGCAGCCACTAGGGGCGCTCTATAGGCAGTAGCAGTGTTAGGCCAGAGCTGCAGCCACTAGGGGGGGGCGCTCTATAGGCAGTAGCAGTGAGCGGCCACAGCTGCAGCCACTAGGGGGCGCTTTATAGGCAGTAGCAGTGTTAGGCCAGAGCTGCAGCCACTAGTGGTGCTCTATAGGCAGTAGCAGTGTTAGGCCAGAGCTGCAGCCACTAGGGGGCGCTCTATAGGCAGTAGCAGTGTTAGGCCACAGCTGCAGCCACTAGGGGGCTCTCTATAGGCAGTAGCAGTGTTAGGCCAGAGCTGCAGCCACTAGGGGGCGCAGTCTATAGGCAGTAGCAGTGTTAGGCCAGAGCAGCAGCCACTAGGGGGTGCTCTATAGGCAGTAGCAGTGTTAGCCCAGAGCTGCAGCCACTAGGGGACGCTCTATAGGCAGTAGCAGTGTTAGGCCAGAGCTGCAGCCACTAGGGGGCGCTCTATAGGCAGTAGCAGTGTTAGGCCAGAGCTGCAGCCACTAGGGGGCGCTCTATAGGCAGTAGCAGTGTTAGGCCAGAGCCGCAGCCACTAGGGGGCTCTCTATAGGCAGGAGCAGTGTTAGGCCAGAGCTGCAGCCACTAGGGGGCGCTCTATAGGCAGTAGCAGTGTTAGGCCAGAGCTGCAGCCACTAGGGGGCGCTCTATAGGCAGTAGCAGTGAGAGGCCACAGCTGCAGCCACTAGGGGGAGCTCTATAGGCAGTAGCAGTGTTAGGCCAGAGCTGCAGCCACTAGGGGGCGCTCTATAGGCAGTAGCAGTGTTAGGCCAGAGCTGCAGCCACTAGGGGGCGCTCTATAGGGAGTAGCAGTGTTAGGCCAGAGCTGCAGCCACTAGGGGGCGCTCTATAGGCAGTAGCAGTGTTAGGCCAGAGCTGCAGCCACTAGGGGGCGCTCTATAGGCAGTAGCAAAGTTAGGCCAGAGCTGCAGCCACTAGGGGGCGATCTATAGGCAGTAGCAGTGTTAGGCCAGAGCTGCAGCCACTAGGGGACGCTCTATAGGCAGTAGCAGTGTTAGGCCAGAGCTGCAGCCACTAGGGGGCGCTCTATAGGCAGTAGCAGTGTTAGGCCAGTGCCGCAGCCACTAGGGGGCTCTCTATAGGCAGTAGCAGTGTTAGGCCAGAGCTGCAGCCACTAGGTGGGGCACTCTATAGGCAGTAGCAGTGAGAGGCCACAGCTGCAGCCACTAGGGGGCGCTCTATAGGCAGTAGCAGTGTTAGGCCAGAGCTGCAGCCACTAGGGGGCGCTCTATAGGCAGTAGCAGTGTTAGGCCAGAGCTGTAGCCACTAGGGGGCGTTCTATAGGCAGTAGCAGTGTTAGGCCGGAGCTGCAGCCACTAGGAGGCGCTCTATAGGCAGTAGCAGTGTTAGGCCACAGCTGCAGCCACTAGGGGGCGCTCTATAGGCAGTAGCAGTGTTAGGCCAGAGCTGCAGCCACTAGGGGGGGCGCTCTATAGGCAGTAGCAGTGAGAGGCCACAGCTGCAGCCACTAGGGGGCGCTCTATAGGCAGTAGCAGTGCTAGGCCAGAGCTGCAGGCACTAGGGTGAGCTCTATAGGCAGTAGCAGTGTTAGGTCAGAGCTGCAGCCACTAGGGGGAACTCTATAGGCAGTAGCAGTGAGAGGCCACAGCTGCAGCCACTAGGGGGCGCTCTATAGGCAGTAGCAGTGCTAGGCCAGAGCTGCAGCCACTAGGGTGAGCTCTATAGGCAGTAGCAGTGTTAGGTCAGAGCTGCAGCCACTAGGGGGAACTCTATAGGCAGTAGCAGTGTTAGGCCAGAGCTGCAGCCACTAGGGGGAGCTCTATAGGCAGTAGCAGTGTTAGGCCAGAGCTGCAGCCACTAGGGGGAGCTCTATAGGCAGTAGCAGTGAGAGGCCACAGCTGCAGCCACTAGGGGGCGCTCTATAGGCAGTAGCAGTGTTAGGCCAGAGCTGCAGCCACTAGGGGGCGCTCTATAGGCAGTAGCAGTGTTAGGCCAGAGCTGCAGCCACTAGGGGGCGCTCTATAGGCAGTGGCAGTGTTAGGCCAGAGCTGCAGCCACTAGGAGGCTCTCTATAGGCAGTAGCAGTGTTAGGCCAGAGCTGCAGCCACTAGGGGGTGCTCTATAGGCAGTAGCAGTGTTAGGCCAGAGCTGCAGCAACTAGGGGAGCTCTATAGGCAGTAGCAGTGTAAGGCCAGAGCTGCAGCCACTAGGGGGCGCTCTATAGGCAGTAGCAGTGTTAGGCCAGAGCTGCAGCCACTAGGGGGCGCTCTATAGGGAGTAGCAGTGTTAGGCCAGAGCTGCAGCCACTAGGGGGCGCTCTATAGGCAGTAGTAGTGTTAGCGAGTCTTGCCCAAGGTCTCTGCACTGAATAGGTGCTGGCTTATTGAAGAATAAAAGGTTAGATGTCTTCGATGTCACATGAATAGATAACGTCACAGTGATATGGGGTCCCTTGCGTCTCCTCTGTCACACGCACACCAGACAAGCCGTTGAGTTATAAAACCTGTAAGCGGCGTTGATCGTCTCCGCGTTCCCGGGGAAGGGAGGCGGCCTCGCGCCATTTGCTTGCGAGGGGGGTTATTTGTGAGCCTGTTTCCCGCTCTGAACTCAGATGACTTTCAGCCCATATTGTGACTTTGTGACATTGACATTAGTAGGAGCGGATGTTCTCAGGAGACGTGATGGCTGAAGGGCGAGCTATTAAACGCGACCCGTCACTGTCAATTAACGTTTTTCATGAGTAACGGCCGCCACTACGCAATCTCATCCTGGCTTATGTACCCCTGGGTGGTGTGCCAATGACATCATATGCTAATCAGGGATTCTATTTCTGGCACATGCGCCTCCTTAACCCTTCCCTATCCGGTGTTGGAATATGTCTGACATTGGCCTTTTCCTCTATAGGTCCAACCTCTCGTTTCCCCCCCATTCCTTTAGATTGTAAGATCTTAAAGGACACCAAGGTGAAAATAAACTAATGAAATTAACAATTGTATCTATCTTCCTTCTCCTAAAAATGACTTTAAGATATTCCAGTTTCATTTTATGTTTAAACCTACTTTTTACATTTTAACTGTTTTATTGTTTTTGCTCCTCAATGACACATTTATTAAAGTATGCCAGAGCTAAAATCTATGAACGGTTGACCCTTTTTATCTCTTTCCTGCTCTCAGAAGCCATTTTTCTGCTAGTAAAGTGTTTCATAGTTGGAATTTCTTATCAAAGAGGGTCACACTGTAGTCTGACCCAGTCCTGACCTGATTTGTAGCTCTTTCACGCTGAGAAAGAAAGAAAAAAAGCATCACAGCCTAGTTATGTGTGCTAGGCACTGTACATACCCATGTCTATCCCATCATGTCACATGTCACCTCGGGTGTCCTTTAAAGTGGACCCAATTTAAAATGTATAATATTTCAGAAATAAAATCTATTTTCTAAATTATAATAATAAATAGCAGCCTTTTTTCAGCTGCATGATGACAAATATAAAATATTTTACATTTATTGGAGGAACCCCTCCCTTCCTTTCATATTGCCGGGACAGAATCCGGCAGTTTGGTGGGGTAGATGGTGTCCAGCAATGGAGGAATTGCTAATGGCTGCCACCTGTATAACCCTAGTTATGAAAAGAGAAGGGTGAAAAGCATGCACTGAAATGCTCATAGGCTTGTAGGAGTGTTTATTTATCTTTGTATGTGTCAGAGTGGTGCAACTAAATATTTTGAATTAAAAAAAATGTTGGGTTTGGGCCCGCTTTAAGGGCAAAGCTCTCTCACACTTTTGTGTATTGGAATTTACTATTTTCTTGTTTTGTTTTGCTGCTTGAAAGAGTTAATTTTTGTGACAGCTTCTGTCTTGTCAGTAGCTTGTCAGGAATATAGTAAACACCACTGATAAGAAAATTACAGCCATAAAAGTTTTTCTGGCAAAATACAATTTGTGAGGGCAGGGGAGAGATAGAAAAGGGTCAATAGTTCATGAATTTTCACTCTGGGACACTTAATAGGCTGCCATTGAACAGAGACAATAAAAACATTCAATCTACTTTCTAAATATTTAACTATAAAATAAAACTATGGGATATCTAAAAAAACATTTTTAGGAGTAGGAGGATAAATACTATTGTTTATCTCATCAGCTTAGTTTTACCTCGGGTTCACTTTAGGATTGGCTTATTGACATTCTAATCCTTGCACAATCGGGGCCCTGGATACCTGGAGGATTTGTTGCAACTACATCACACCCCCCACAACCTCAGATCAACAGGATCTAATAACTTGACCACCCCCAACTAAAAACATTTGAAAGCAGAGCTTTTTGTTATACTGCCCCTACACTTTGGAACTCCCTGCCCCACCCAATCAAGACATTTCCATCCCTGAGTGCATTTAAAGTGGACCTGAACCCAGAACTTCCTCTCTGCTTTAAACAATAACCAAACCATAATAACTTTTTAAAGAAAAACACTTCTTTGTTACATCTGACACAAATCCTGCAATAAATACAGTGTGTCTATTTCCTGCTTTCATGGAAGCAGACATAGAGTTAACATCCTGTGTTTACAAATCAGCCGCTCTGTCGAGAACTGCCAAGATTCCTGAGCTGTCACAGCTGAGAGATAAAATTACACTTGACATTAGTCACAGATGAGGGGGAAATAGACAAGCTAAACTCTAAATTCATACAAGGTGCATTTATCTTTGTTTTTCTTCTGTCCTGCGCAAGAGATCAGGTCCACCTTAAGATTGGCTTATTGACATTCAAATCCTTGCACAATCTGGGCCCCGGACACCTAAAGAAATTGCTGCATCTGAATCCCACCCCCCACAATCTTAGATCAAAAGGATCTAATACCTTGGTCACCCCCAGAGTCCATTTCAAAAACTTTGGAAAACAAAAGTTTGCTTTCTTAAAACAGAAAGAATTTGCAATAATTCAGGTTGGAGTGAGCTCTGAGATGTCTCCCAGGCACCACTGCTGAATATATGCAAATTGTCATGCTGCCTCTACACTTTGGAACTCCCTGCCACACCCATTCAGAACAGCTCCATCCCTGGAAGCATTTAAAGAGACTCTGAAGTGAGTATAAATCCACATTTTTAACTTTTATCAATGTTAAGCACTATAGCTAGTGCTAAACTGCTGCATCCCTGCAGCAAAACGAGGGGTTTATACCCCCCAAATCCCCTGTGCAAAATCCACTACTTTCTTGGTCGTGGATTTTGCTGCCCGGGGAGGCGGAGCTTTCAGCTGTAGCTCTGCCTCCATTCGCGTCAATCTTCCCGCGGATCTCCGCCTCTCCCCCGCCCCTCTCAGTGACGGCAGATTGAGAGGGGCGGGGAGAGGCGGCGATCAGCGGGGATTGACTCACGAAGAGGCAGAGCTACAGCCCTAAGCTCTGCCTCCATCAGGAAGCGCTCCCCGCAATTAGACAAGAGGATTTGGGGGGTATAAACCCCTCGTTGTGCTGCGGGGATGCGGCGGTTTAGCACTAGCTATAGTGCTTTACGGTAATAAAAGTTAAAAACGTGGATTTAGACGCGCTTCAGAGTCTCTTTAATGCCAAACTGAAAAGCTACCTCTTCAGTTTGGCATTTATGGACACCTGACTATCTCCTCTGTAACACAGTCCAGCCTGCAACCTTGTATTAATTTGAAACATAACTATGGGGTTTGAGTCCTATGGGAGAAAAGCCCTTTACAAATGTTATTGTACTGTATTATTGTATCCTCTTCAGATCTGTGTCGGAATATGCAGGTCACTCTGAAT
This sequence comes from Hyperolius riggenbachi, assembly GCF_040937935.1. Classification (NCBI taxonomy): domain Eukaryota; kingdom Metazoa; phylum Chordata; class Amphibia; order Anura; family Hyperoliidae; genus Hyperolius; species Hyperolius riggenbachi. The sequence goes on from NC_090656.1 coordinate 248,272,664, forward strand.
GCCACCGGCCCCATCCCCCGCCGCTGTTATGTAAATATTACGTGGATTCATTTGATCCGATCGTAGGCGAACCGCTGCCACATCTGGTCCAACACGGCGTCCCTCTATGTGGATCGAACTATCACTTTGATCAGCTCCAACGGCATGCAGTGCTGCTCACTAATGCAATGATACGGGTGCGCATACAAGCATGCGGAGCTGCACCGTGTGAGCTGGTGCTGGCCCCGCCCCTCACCAATGATGTCAGGTCACTTCCTCGCTCCAGTGCGCAGAGGTACAGACTCGATTTCGCCCCAGATCGTTTTCCGCGCTCGATTTCGCGCCCGATTCTCTTATCTTCCATTTGTTTTCTTTATCTTTTTCCTATGCGAAATCGAGCTCGGAATCGATCCGGCGGGAGATCGGACATGTTGGAAATGATCAATCGAGCCGTCTTAATTGCTCAGAAACATACTGTGTATTCCCAGCATTAGTCTATGGGAGCAACGCCTGGTATAATAACACTTGTTATAGTAAACATTTTTTTGGCCCCTATGGTATTCTATATACAGCTATAGTGGAAAGTGGGCGGGCCCATGTGTCATATGTGAGTCAGAGAGCCATGAGCCGTGGTCAGTGGGTGGGCTGTCAGCCACTTGTAGCCTGATCGCTACCTGCACACTATTCTGGGGCTGCATGGATCACCTCAAAAGCAGCAGCTGGTGAGACCTATGCTTCCTGATTAAGATTTGTGACTTGCTTGTGCATGGCTGCACCACTACAGTATCATCCAGGCTGCACAGAAAAGCAGTGTGCTGGTCTCAGTACTGGTGAGACCTATGCTTCCTGTGTAAGCTACTGCCTTATTACTGAGGGAATTGCCTGGAATTTGTGACTTGCTTGTGCATGGCTGCAACACTACAGTATCATCCAGACGGCACAGAAATGTGGACAGAAGAGCACACCATCAGTACTGTACCTGCAAGGAAAGACCCAGAAGGACAGTACAGAGTGGATGGAGAAAGAGCTCATCAAACAACTCTACATTCCTAACATGTTTCGTCTAGAAAGTGCTTCGTCAGGGAATCACCAAGTATGTGCAGAGTGCAAAAGCTAATAAAAAAAGCTTAGCAACCCCACACCAGAAAGTGACTCCATGACTGTCTGCTATTCCAGTACCTGGCTTGTGGCGTAAGCCACAAAATATTCCCATACCTGTATTCGCTCCTTTTGAACTCCCGATGGTGCAATATAAATTTCATCCCTGGATAAAAGAAAAAGAAGTATTACAGCAACAGATAAGTATTAGTAATGAATATAAGGAACAGATCAGCAAAAATATAATACTAATGAATCATTAAACTAAACTTGCAGAGGAGGATGATATGGAGGCTGACATATGTATTTCCTTTAAGGCTTCTTGCACACAGGGACGTTAGAGGCGCACGTTAGTGCAGCCTGTAACGCTCCCCCAACGCACAGCAATGTAACTGCAATGGGCTGTTCACACTGCTCACGGTGCGTTACATTGTAACGCAGCAAAGTGCTGCATGCTGTGCGTTCCAGACTGTTTGCTCATGCTCAGTCATGTTAGGGAGGAGGGGAGAGCGGCCGGGCACATGGCTAATTAATATTCACTGCACTCAGTGACGTGCAGTGTTTACTTCCTGGAGCGGCCGCTCTGTGCGGCGATTGGCCGGGCGGGACCACGTGATGCCGCATGCGTCCAAGAGTACGCATCACGGACGCCAAAGTGAGCTGCACAACGCGGCTCACTCCGACGTCCACATCAGAGAGCACCAGGCGTTGCGTTAGGGGCACGTTATGTGCCCTATAACGTCCCCTAAACGCAACGTCCTGGTGTGTAACTAGCCTTAAACAATGCAGATTGCCTGGTTGTCCTGCTGATTCTCTGCCTGTTATACATTTAGCCATAGACCCTGAACAAGCATGCAGCAGATGAGGTGCTCTGACTGAAGTGTGAATGTTTCAGGTGTGCGAGTCAGAAACTACTGCAGCCAAATAGATCAGCAGGACAGCCAGACACCTGGTATTGTTTAACAGGGAATAAATATGGCAGTCTCCATATCTCTCTCACATTAGGTGTCCTTTAATTAGATGCCTTCTTGGAACTTGTCGTAAAATTTTGAAGCGATTTGGATAATTCTGCCTAGCTAGCTAGTTGTCAGCAGTTTGTCTTGCGTATACAAGGTCATTTGTTCCAGCTGACAGTGGCAGTTGGGTCGTCCTAACCGTTTATAAAAAATGTTTAATTTAGCTATCTGGCATGATTGAATCATTAACTACTACTAGCTTAAAGAGAAACTCCAACCAAGAATTGAACTTTTTCCCAATCAGTAGCTGATACCCCATTTTACATGAGAAAGACAATGATTTTCACAAACAGACCATCAGGGGGCGCTGTGTGACTGATTTTGTGCTGAAACCCCTCCCACAAGAGGCTCTGAACACCGCGGTACTCTGGGCAAACTGCCACAATGTAACAATGTTCAGAGACAGGAAATAGCTGTTATTAGCTGTCTGTAACAGACAGAGCAGCTAGAAACAGCTAAATAACCTGCCCACAGTAACAATGTCACCATGTAATAAATGTCAGAATGTTAATCTGGGAGAGGAAATATTTTACAATGAGCAAACACTGACTAAATCATTTATACATAATTATGGTAAAAAATGAAGCACTTTTTTTACTACATTATTTTCACTGGAGTTCCTCTTTAAAGGGGCACTACAGCGAAAAACTGTAAAATTTAAAATATCTGCAAACATATACAAATAAGAAGTATGTTTTTTCCAGAGTAAAATGAGCCATAAATTAATTTTCTACTATGTTGCTGTCATGCACAGTAGGTAGTAGAAATCTGACAGAAGTGACAGGTTTTGGACTAGTCCATCTCGTCATAGTGGATTCTCAGCAAGCCTTTTATTCTTTATAAAGATATTCCCTAAAAAGGATTTAAACAATGATGCTGGCCAGCTTCCCTGCTCGCTGCACACTATTTTGGCAGTTGGACAGAGCAACTGCCATTCACTAAGTGCTTTTGAAAATTATTATATATCCCTGAGAATCCCCTATAAAAAGAGATGGACTAGTCCAAAACCTGTCACTTCGGTCAGATTTCTACTACCGACTGTAAGTGACAGCAACATAGGAGTTGGGGTCACCCTGAGCTGCTTGGTTACTCTGTTGTACTCGTCCAAGCCCTATTTCATACAGCCTTATCAATCCCTGCCATGTACTGATGAGGACCAAAAGTCCGAAACAGGCTGTCTACATGTGGGTTTGATATGGCTGTGTAATATTTAATACTATAGGCTTGCTATACACCAGTGGTTCTGGATGCTTGCTTGGCTTCACAAGGGCGAAAAGGGATAATTTGCATATTCAGTAGGGCATTGTGGGTAACCACAAATGTTCACTTATAACTGAATTATTGCAAATTTCCTTCTGTTTTAAGAAGGCAATTACACCAAGCAACATAGGAGAAAAGTCATTTATGGCTCATTTTACTCTGGAAAAAAATGTACCGGTACTTCTTATTTGTATGTTTGCACATATTTTACATTTTACAGTTTTTCGCTGTCGTGCCCCTTTAATCTCTGATCATCACCCACCAGCCAGTGCTCAGATTTAACTGGCAAGAAATGATGTTGCTGTATTGCTCCCGATTTAGATGATTTTGTTTCATTTGAAAATTGTGTTGGATGAAGATTTTAGGTAACTTGCAAAAAGTGAATCTCTCTCAGCTGTAGATTTCAGTTAGGCTGTTGGCCTAACCGTAAACGGACCTGAACTCAGAACTTCCCCCCTGCTCTAAAATATACGCAACAGCATAATAACCTTTACAGAAAAACATTTCTTTGTTACAGCGGATACAAATCCTGCAATACATCTGCAGTGTGTCTACTTCCTTCTTTCATGGAAGCAGACAAAGCGTTAGCATCCTGTGTTTACTAATTAGCTTCTCTGCCGAGGCTGCCAGCTGACACACCTGAGAGATCAAATTACAACTTGTGATTAGTCACAGATGAGGGGGGATTAGACTGGCTAAACTCTGTAAATACATACAGGGTGGATTTCTCTCTGTTTTCCTTCTGTCCTGTGCAAGAGTTCAGTTCCACTTCTAGGGAAGCAGGTGTGACCTTAGGAGGCTCTGAGACAGATAGATACCATGTAAGATGGAAAAACGACATGAGGAGCACTAACAGCAAGCATTGCATTACATATGTATACAATAGCAGCGCTACAATCTAAACTGATAGCTTCCACTTCTGAGAAGATATAGTTTAGAAAGTTGAGGTACTACTGTTTAAAGCGGGATTGTCACCATAAAAATCAAATTTCAACAGCAACAGGTCTGAGTGTATTAAATGATAAAGATACTAATCCTGCATTCAAAACTTTTTCTGCTGTTATGATTTGGAGTTATCACATTCTTTAGGAGCACTGGCCCTTTAATTGCTATTGCCAAACAGTTGCATGCTGGGGGTTCTTTTTATCTATAACATAGTCCTCCTATTCCCTTTATTTCCCCCTCTTTCTAATGACATAAGACAGAGCACTTCCTCGTAAAGACCTCAGTGGGAGTGTCTGAAGACTCTGGGAGGAGGGCGGGTAATGAATACACAATGAGCAAGAGGAAAAAAAAGAGTGAGGAAGGAAATGATGTCAGGATTAGATTCATTAAAAGGTAACCAAGATGGAAACTGTCTAGATGAGGATTCTCAGCTTTTCCTTTATAACATTCACAGGAATCAGAACGTGGACAGTGCAATACATTTGTTATGGAAGTAGTACTGTAGTATTTATCTATTTATATACTGTATGTGTTTTTTTTATGTCTTTCCAGCTTAGCATGGGTGTCACAAGCATGCAGCTAATCCAGTCATATACATCTGCTCTGCATGCTTGTTCAGGGGCTGTGGCTAAAAATATTAGAGGTAGAGAATCAGCAGGATAGCCAGGCAATGCGCATTGTTTAACCTCCTGGCTCGGGGTGATCGCTGGGAGGATCCAGACTCTCACTGCCTGATTCTTCTGGATCTCCGTTCCCTCGGGTGAGATCGCCATTTGTCACATGACGACAGACAGCGATCTCACTATAGAGGTACAGTGCCACCCGGAGGACAGGAGGAAGAATTGCAGCCCTGGATCCAGGGGAGGTGAGTAACGTCCAGGATTGCAGGAAATCTCTCTGTGGTATGTTTATTTCCTGCTTTTACAGTCTAAAAACACATGAAAAAATGCTACCATTTTTCGACCCTAAAATCAGCAAAGAATCCGGCCAGGGGGGATTAAAGGACACCTAAAGTGAGAGGAATATGGAGGCTGCTTTTTAACCACTAAAAGACCGCTCCACGCCAATGGAGGCGGCGGCAGCCCCGGGACCGCCTAACTCTGCTCGGCGTGCAGTCCTGGGGGCGTGTTTTGCAGGAGATCGCACGCGCCAATGCACGCGCATCTCTGCTTGGGTGACGGAGCTCTGCTCCATCATCAGTCTCCCAGCGGCGATTGCCGTCTAACAACACTATTACAGCGCTGCGATCTAAGGCAGCGCTGTACTGGGGACAGCCGTATGACACAGCTGTGCCCCTGGGAGGCACTAAAGCGATCTTTTGTGATAGGCTGAAGCCTATCAAAGCCAATCGCTGTAATTGGCTGATGGGGGGGGGGGGGGAGAATAAAATATAAAAAAAATACACATACTTATTTAAAAAAAAAGAAATATTGATAGAAAAATTAACAAACATCCCAGCAGAAAAGGAAGGGGGGAATCACTTGTGTGCTGAGTTGTATGGCCCTGCAGCGGGTCTTTAAAGCAGCAGTGGCCTGATTAGCAAAAGATGGCCTGGTCTTTGGGGGGGGGGGGGGGGGGGGTTAAGCCCGTGTTCCTTAAAGTGTATCTGAGATGAACTTTTACTCATTGCATAATTGTGTTCCTTTCCTATTGTTTTTAGGGCATTCCTCAAGCCAAATACTTTTTTGTTTTTGTTTTAATACTCTAATTCCCTATAAACTAAACAAGCCACGCCCACAGGTTTTCAGAGAGCCTTGGCAGTAGCAAGGGCTCATGGGAGCTCAGTCTGGGCAGGAGGAGGGGGAGGTATTATTAGCCTGAGATTTCAGAGGCAGAGGGAAGGAGGGAGGAGGAGGGGGGATTAGGTTTTTTTTCACAGAAGATGCAGATAAGCCTGCCTCTGTGTAATGTTTACAAACAACATGGCTGCTGTCATTGTATCACAGGAAGAAATAATCATATTCTGTTGAAGCTGTTTGCAGCTAGATTTGCTGTGTAAACTAAACTTTAGATAAAATATATAGACAAGTTACTTTTTAATCTCGGATCCGCTTTAAGTGGTTAAACAATGCAGATTGCCTGGCTGTCATGCTGATCCTCTGTCTCTGATACTTTTAAGGTGCCCACACCATCCGATCCTATTTATCGATATGTGGAAAAATTGTGATTGGGTTTCATTGCAGATAAGATGGTTTTTCTAAAATTATTATTATTTAGCATTTATATAGTGCGGACATCTTACGCAGCGATGTACAGAGTATATTGTCCCCTAACTGTCCCTCTGAGGGGCTCACAGTCTAACCCCTACCATAGTACTATGCCTATGTATGTATCATGTAGTGTATGGATCGCTGTCTAGGGCCAATTTTAGGGGGGGAAGTTAATTAACTTATCTCTATGTTTTTGGGATGTGGGAGGAAATCGGAGTGCCCAGAGGAAACCCACGCAGACACACGGAGAACATACAAACTCCTTGCAGATAGTGCTCTGGCTGGGATTTGAACCAGGGACCCAGAACTGCAAGGCGAGAGCGCTAACTACTACACTACCATGCTGCCCTATAATTTAATCTGGAAATATGAGCTGCAGGCCTGTTTCAGGTGTGTGATTCTGACATTACTGCAGCCAAATACAGGACAGCCAGGCAGCAACTGGTATGTTTAAAAAGAAATAAATATGGCCACCTCCATATCTTCTCTCAATTCAGGTGTCCTTTAAAGTGGACCTGAACTCTTGCACAGAACAGAAGGAAAACAAAGAGAAATGCACACTGTATGTATCTAGAGTTCAGCCTGTCTAATTTCCCCTCATCTGTGACTAATCACAACTGTAATTTGCTCTCTCAGCTGTCTGCCTCGGCAGAGCAGCTAATTTATAAACACAGGGTGCTGTTGCTTATCTTTTAGAGCATAGAGGAAGATCTGAGCTCAGGTCCACTTTAACCAGCCTGGCGTTCTATTAAGATCGCCAGGCTGGCGACCGGACGTTTTTTTTTTAATAAAAAAAAACTACTGCATGAAAGCCCACTAGAGGGCGCTCCTAATGCGTACTTCTGATCACCTCCGGCGATCAGAAGTAACAAGAAAGACGGCGATGAGCGGCCCTTCTTGTTATGCTTTCCTCGTCGCCATGGCGACGAGCCGAGTGACGTCATGGACGTCACTCGATGTCAGCCGCCTCCGATCCAACCCTTAGCGCTGGCAGGAACTGTTTGGTCCGACTGCGCTGGGCTCGGGCGGCTGGGGGGGACCCTCTTTCGCCGCTGCACGTGGCGGTTCGCCGCTGCACGTGGCGGATCGCCGCGCTGCGGCGGCGATCAGGTAGCACACACGGCTGGCAAAGTGCCGGCTGTGTGAGCTCCTTTTTATTTGATTAAAATCGGCCCAGCAGGGAATGAGCGGCAGCCTCCGGCGGTAATGGACGAGCTGAGCTTGTCCATACCGCCCGGCTGGTTAAGGATTATAAAAATTGGACACTCACCCGTATTTCATGCTGATGCCGCCTCCGGTCCCAGTGACCCATCCCAGATTATAGAACTGTCTGCAGAGCTCCGGAATCAGGTGCCTGGGGTGTCCTTTCTCCTTAAAATAGATGACAGCGGAGATATATTCACATATATGTATTGATCAAACACAAAAGGAGCAGAAAACAGAATTCATGGATACCATGCAGCGTTATACCGCAGCAGTTATTACTGACAAGGTTACCTTAGCGCTGTCAGTCTGGTTGCAGTTATCTCCGTTGCAGTAGTACATCGCTCACCGGTCTGTGCTTTTGTGCTTCCAGCAGTTGTTGCTTCTCTCTCTCTAGCAGGATTCTTATTTATATGATTAATTCTGATGATCTGAGGCTTGTTTGGGTTGTGCAATAGCCTGCAGTGGGGATATTGTGCTTTATAAGGCTGTTGGTTGCTGGCTCTATGTTGTGCTGTTTTCAGAGGTTGTGTGTTTTGTTATTGTGCAGATGAGCAATCAGCTGCTGCCAGAAATCCTGCAGACAAGGAGGAGCTAACACACCAGCCTCATGGAAGGACTGGGCAGCACAGAGATGACGTCAGAGCTCCACATCTGGGCTGTGTCCTGATCAAACACTAGAGAGCCAGCATAGAGTCACAGATTGTCTCCAACCCGGCGGCCATGTTTGTGGTGATCACTGCCTTCAAGATAGTGGCAAAAAGGTCTCCAAGAAAATGGCAGAAACAGCCTCTCTGCTGAAGACAACTTTGCTTTTGCCTCAATTTGTTTTGGAACTACAAATCCCATCAGGTTATATGAGACTGTTCTTGCAAGAATTTAAAGGGGAACAGAAGTAAGAGGTATACGGAGGCTGCCATATTTATTTACTTTTACTCAATACCAGTTGCCCTGCTGGTCTCTTTCTCTGCAGTTAGGGTTGCCAGGTCGGCTGATGGAGAAAACCGGACAGGGGGTGGAGTTAGGGGCGGAGTCAGAAGCGCACTTTTATGTAGAGTGGGGCTAAGCAATGAGCTTTTTAAAAAATGTTTTTTACAGTATTTATATCGCACTGACATCTTCTGCAGCACATTACAGAGTACATAGCCATGTCACTAACTGTCCTCACCAGTACATGCACATAAGAGACCACTTTTCACCAGTAAATGCACATAATAAGAGACCGCTTTTCACCAGTAAATGCACATAATAAGAGACAGAGCAGAAAACTATTACAAAACTGGAAAACTATGCAAATAATGCAATGCATTTATGGCGTTTTTGCACAGTGAAGTGGTCGATTTCTTGCGGGAAGTTTTAAAATTTATTTTTTTTTTCCCACCAAAATTTTTTATTGAGAACAATAAAGTGGACATACATAGGCATAAAGTTAAAATATAAATCTGCGCATACATGTATGTACACATTTTGAGCAAATATAACAGTATAACAGTATAAATTGCGTTGTACAATAGTATGAATTCAAGTGTAAAGTATAGTAAGCAGCGGGCTCAGGCGAGATTGAATGAGATTGAAAGTCACGCCTGGACTATACGGAGGGGAGATAGAGCGGAGCCAATGCACACAAAGAGCGGAAATACAACCAGAGAATTATGGGTCACTCACTCACCATATCTCCAGACTCCTGACCTTACCTTGCTTCCTTCGCAGATGCAGAATCACATTGCAAATGACGTGAGTGACGCACGTCATGCGTGCGTTGGCAACGCAGCGTTGGTGTTGCCGTAGCAACGTCGGGAAGCGCGGGCTCGGGGGCGGTACTTAAGCTGGCGTAACTTACGCCGCATAAGCTGGCTGGCTGTGCCTTTGACTGACAGCCAGGCAGCGAATCAGCGGTCGCGCAGCGCTGGCGGACGGGTGGCGGCAAGTGGCAAAAGGCATAAAACCGGACATCTTAATTGTCCGGTTTAACATGCCTTTTTGGACAGGACACAGCGGCCAAAAACCGGACTGTCCGGTCTAAAACCGGACACCTGGCAACCCTATCTGCAGTAGTATCTGAATAACTCCAGAAACAAGCATGCAGCTAGTCTTGTCAGATCTGACTTTAAAGTCTGAAACCCCTGATCTGCTGCATGCTGGTTCAGGGGCTATGGCTAATAGTATTAGAGGCAGAGGATCAGCAGGGCTGCCAGGTAACTGGTATTGCTCAAAAGGAAATAAACATGGCAGCCTCAATATACCTCTCTCTTCAGTTCCCCTTTAAGCAATGGCAGTTGCCTGGCAGCCCTGCTGATCCTCTGCCTCTAATACTATTAGCCATAGCCCCTGAACAAGCATGCAGCAGATCAGGTGTTTCAGACTTTAAAGTCAGATCTGACAAGACTAGCTGCATGCTTGTTTCTGGTGTTATCCAGATACTACTGCAGAGAAATAGAACAGCAGGGCTGCCAGGCAACTGGTATGGATTAAAAGGAAATAAACATGGCAGCCTCCATATACCTCTCTCTTCAATTCCCCTTTAAAATGATTTGATAGAGAAGTTCAGTGAGATGCTCATAAGGGTGGTTTGCAAGCAAATGGCAAGCAGTCTGGAAATGGACCAAATTCAGCAGAAAACGAAATCTCCAGTCATGCACACAATTTGCAATAAATCAGCTGTGTTTTTCTGGACACTATTCACGTTTGTATGGCTTATTTTTATTGTAGCTAATAAAAATCAATGAGACATACATATGATGTGCAAATTTATGCTGCAAGATATACATTTTTTTCACGCAGGTGAAAACGCAAACTCGATTTTGATTTTTTTTTTTTTTAAATAAGAGCGCCATTCTTTCTACACATTTGCCGGCAGTTTTTTATGTAGTGTGAATCCTGCTTTACGCACATTTAAAAGGTAGTATGGAAAAACAAAAACAAGTGAAAAACTTAAACGCAACCTCACACAAATATGCAAATCTAAACAACGCAGAGACAAACACTAAAATGCACATGGAAAAAACTCCTCTTCCCGCAGAGCTGCACCTGCCAGGACTAAAGATGTCCCCGCCAGTGGTACATTTCAGAATGTGAATCAGGAGAGGAAAGATTTTACAGTGGCCAAAGACTGAATATTGTAAAAAAAAACAAGCAATTGTATTCATTATGTTATTTTCACTACAGGTCCTCTTAAAGGGCAAATGAAGATAGAGGTGTATGGAGGCTGCCATGCGTATTTCCTTTTAAGCAATACCAGTTTCCAGGCAGCCCTGCTGACCCTCTGCCTTTAATACTTTCAGCCCTAGCCCCTGAACAAGCATGCAGCAGTGTTTCTGACATTATTGCCAGATCTGACAGATTAGCTGCATGCTTGTTTCTGGTGTTATTCAGACACTTCTGAAGCCAAACAGACCAGCAGGGCTCCCAGGCAACTGGTATTGTTTAAAAGGAAATAAACATGGCAGCCTCCATAGACTTCTCACTTCTGTTGCCCTTTAATGCCTCGTTCACACTCTATGAAGTGCCGTGTGCATTTCGGCAATGTGTATAGTGTGCGACACACATGAACAACAGAGTCTCATGCTCGGACTACATGATGGGCTATTGCACCGCTGCGCAAATCGAGCGCTGACCCATTCGCTGTAGTGTATGTGATCAGCAGCGTAACACACGGAAGCACAGATGGCGTGTGATTGTGCATGTTGCGTTCTGATGCACGGCCATCTACATTTGAGAGTGAACAAAGCCTAATACTAGGAAGGATTCATACGCAAAAAAAGTAGTTTCTAATTCAAAGTCTTCTGTCAACCGAATCCCCCCCCCTTTTTTTTTGCAGTTAAAAAACATATTTACATCATGAAAGAGGAACAAATGAGAAAAAAAGAGAGGCAGAGGGATTTGGTTGGGACTGGGAGATATTGAAGGAAAACTATCAAAGTTAGCTAAAATTCTAAATGATGCCACATATATTTCCAGTAATTACTAACAAATAGCAATACATCTTTTCATTTGTGTGAAGAAAAAATGACAGAGAAGAGTCACTGTGGGCATTACTATGGAGGACAGTGCTTAGAACATCCAGCATACAGAGACAGTCCTCACTAGCAGTAAAACTGTAACTGTGCAGAATGATAGAAAGGAGAAATATAGCTTCAAATGTGTGTAAATAATCATCAGCTGCAGCCTTGTGTGCCTGTCTGTGTCTCTCGCTCTCTCTGCCTCGCAGTCTAAAGTAAACAGTTTACAGCCAGGGAGAAGTGTAACCTAGCTATATATTACAGCTCTGCCTCAACCCTCCCAATCCCCCCCCCCTTCCGATACTGACACACAAAATCGTTACATACAGCTAGTAAATAAAGCTATTTTTTCACACAGGCTGTGCTGAGAGACCTCTGAAGAGCATTACCTGTATAGTGTTGCTGGCTAAAAGCTCTATAGTACAGTGACCAGATTTTTCTGAGTCCAACCTGGGACGAGGGGAGGGGGTGTTCGTGCCGCGCCGAATAATGGGCGTGGGGGGATCGGGGGCGTTCACGGGCCGCTACGCGCGCCACGACGAAAAATGGGCTTGGCCATGACATTGTATGGGCGGAGCGTAACCGTAACCCCAAAGCAGCAAATATAGCCAACTATGACCATTAAATAATAAATGCAGCAACAGTCACCCCAGACACCAGCAAATAAATGCATTTTGGGCAACATGTCAGCAGAAAATAAACGCAATTTGGGCAACATTTCAGCAAAAATCAAACGCAATTTGGGCAACATTTCAGCATAAAATAAACACAATTTGGGCAACATTTCAGCAGAAAGCAAACGCAATTTGGGCAACATTTCAGCAGAAAACAAACGCAATTTGGGCAACATTTCAGCAGAAATCAAACGCAATTTGGGCAACATTTCAGCAGAAAATAAACACAATTTGGGCAACATTTTAGCAGAAAATAAACGCAATTTGGGCAACATTTCAGCAGAAAGCAGACGCAATTTGGGCAACATTTCACCAGAAAACAAACGCAATTTGGGCAACATTTCAGCAGAAATCAAACGCAATTTGGGCAACATTTTAGCAGAAAATAAACACAATTTGGGCAACATTTCAGCATAAAATAAACACAATTTGGGCAACATTTCAGCAGACAACAAACGCAATTTGGGCAACATTTCAGCAGAAAACAAACACAATTTGGGCAACATTTCAGCAGAAAGCAAACGCAATTTGGGCAACATTTCACCAGAAAACAAACGCAATTTGGGCAACATTTCAGCAGAAATCAAACGCAATTTGGGCAACATTTCAGCAGAAAATAAACACAATTTGGGCAACATTTCAGCAGAAAATAAACGCAATTTGGCCAACATGCCTAGAATCGCTCTGACATCAGCTCCAAAAAACGCTAGCGTTTTGACGATCTGCTAGCGGTTTTGGTGTGCACTGGGCCTGAAGGGAGATCTTGTCAGTGGAATGCCCAAACAAGGGTAACCTCTCATTTACATTCCGCTCAGGGCTCTGCAAAGGAAAGAAGGGAGGGGAGTGACCCGCCTTTCTATCATCAGGCGCCTAGGCATGTGCCTATACAGTGCCTTATGGTAAATCCGGCCATGAGCACAGCGCATAGTAGCGCAGATGGCGTGGGGTCGTACGCGTTGCGTTCCAATTGTACAGCTATCTGCGCTAAATGATGTGAACGAGGCCTAAACCTAAAAATATATTACAATGTAAACAGTTCATCAGGAAGGTAAATGGATTTATTTATACTGATCAATGCATCAGGCGTAAAGCAATGACAAGACAGAAACAAGGTGAACTAAGCTGGGCTACAAGAAAATGGCGGACTGTGCCCATAAAGTGCAGACAGATTTGTTTCTGAGACCACAAATCATTGAGTGCCCTGCATTTCTCTCCACATATACTGGCTGCTATGTGGGGTGTTACCCCTCTGTCACCAGCAGGGGTCGGGCTGGCGGCTCATGTAGGGCAGCTGAGGGGGAATCAGGCAGTGGGCGGGGCAGCTTGGGTCGGGGTCCTGCGGCTGCTGCGGGAACATGGCGGCCTCCTTGAGGCTGGGCTGTCAGGGAGCTGTCAGGTCATTGCTGGCCGGGGTCCGGTGCCGGAGAGGCGGCCTCAGGCTTCTGCACACGGCTCGCTGGAGATGGGGTGAGAGACAGACACTATTATCCATCACATAAGAGGGGTTACCCGGGCAACCGGCGCTCTGCTGGGGAACTACGGGTCCCAGCGTGGCCAAAACACCTCCACACCCGCCCTGCGCGCCTCCTGAATGCCTGACCTTCATGTGTTACTGCTGAGCAGAGCATGGTGTGTCCCAAGTGTGTACAGTGCTGTCACTATGCTGCTTCCCCTGACTCTGCAGCCCTTCCCCCTGTATCCATGTCTCCCACTGTCCCCAAAGCACCTGACACTCTAATCATACCACACTGACTGTCCCCAGAGGAGCTGACACTCTAATCCCACCACACTGACTGTCCTCAGAGGAGCTGACACTCTAATCCTATCACACTGACTGTCCCCAGAAGAGCTGACACTCTAATCCCACCGCACTGGCTGTCCCCAGAGGAGCTGACACTCTAATCCTAGCACACTGACGGTCCTCAGAGGAGCTGACACTCTAATCCTACCACACTGTCCTCAGAGGAGCTGACACTCTAATCCTACCACACTGACTGTCCCCAGAGGAGCTGACACTCTAATCCCACCGCACTGGCTGTTCCCAGAGGAGCTGACACTCTAATCCCACCGCACTGGCTGTCCCCAGAGGAGCTGACACTCTAATTCCACCGCACTGGCTGTCCCCAGAGGAGCTGACACTCTAATCCTACCACACTGACTGTCCCCAGAGGAGCTGACACTAATTCCACCACACTGACTGTCCCCAGAGGAGCTGACACTCTAATCCTACCACACTGACTGCCCCCAGAGGAGCTGACACTCTAATCCTACCACACTGACTGTCCCCAGAGGAGCTGACACTCTAATCCTACCACACTGACTGCCCCCAGAGGAGCTGACACTCTAATCCTACCACACTGACGGTCCTCAGAGGAGCTGACACTCTAATCCTACCACACTGTCCTCAGAGGAGCTGACACTCTAATCCCACCACACTGACTGTCCCCAGAGGAGCTGACACTCTAATCCCACCACACTGACTGTCCCCAGAGGAGCTGACACTCTAATCCCACCACACTGACTGCCCCCAGAGGAGCTGACACTCTAATCCTATCACACTGACTGTCCCCAGAGGAGCTGACACTCTAATCCCACCGCACTGGCTGTCCCCAGAGGAGCTGACACTCTAATCCTACCACACTGACTGTCCCCAGAGGAGCTGACACTAATTCCACCACACTGACTGTCCCCAGAGGAGCTGACACTCTAATCCTACCACACTGACTGCCCCCAGAGGAGCTGACACTCTAATCCTACCACACTGACTGTCCCCAGAGGAGCTGACACTCTAATCCTACCACACTGACTGCCCCCAGAGGAGCTGACACTCTAATCCTACCACACTGACTGCCCCCAGAGGAGCTGACACTCTAATCCTACCACACTGACTGTCCCCAGAGGAGCTGACACTCTAATCCTACCACACTGACTGTCCCCAGAGGAGCAGACACTCTAATCCTACCACACTCACTGGTCACAGAGGAGCTGACACTCTAATCCTACCACACCGACTGTCCCCAGAGGAGCTGACACTCTAAATCCTAGTATTATTATTATTATTATTATTATGTATTTATATAGCACTAACGTCTTCTGCAGCGCTGTACAGAGTTCATAGTCATGTCTCTGACTGTCCTCAGAGGAGCTCACAATCTAATCTGTACTGTAGTGAGAAGTATATGGAGGCTGCTATATTTATATCCAGTTAAACAATTCCAGTTGCCTGTCAGTCCTGCTGGTTTATTAGGATGCAGTAGTGTCTGAATCACACCAGAAACAAGCATGCAGCTAATCCAGTCGGATCTGACAATAATGTCAGAAACACCTGATCTGCTGCATGCTTGTTCAGGGGCTATGGCTAATAGTATTAGAGGCAAAAGAAAGATCAGCAGGGCTGCCAGGCAACTGGTATTGCTTAAGAGGAAATAAATATGGCAGCCTCCATATACCTCTTGCTTCAGTTGTCCTTTAACTATTCCCCTTCCAGGTCACAGTGGACTCAGGGGTAAGATGTAATTCGTCTAGCAGCTATTGCTGGCAGACAATCTACACTGTTGTTATTTTATAATTACTGTCTGATCGCAGCTATAGCTGTAACTTACACTGCAGCCTCTGGCAGTGCATGGTGTGCCTAAATTTCCTGCGCTGTTTGTTTCACACTCTAAACCCCCTACTACTTCCGTAAACTGGATGTGACATCAGTGACGCTTGTGACAGGGTTACCCCCATTGTGTGAGCATGGGCTGCACTGTAATACTGAATAACTGTACTGTCCAGTGGCTGCATTTGCCTTAAATGCCATCAGTGAGGACATTTAGGGCCCATTCAGATCAGAAAAGCCCTCACTGTCCTTACATTGTCATGCCTCATATTACTGCACTGTGATCTCCTAGGCTGCTGGCTCACTACCCTTTGCAAAACAAATCATTGTTTATAGCCTGGGCTGTGATCACATGATTATGCCTACAGGAAGCTGAGGACGCAGATGCATGCTGGGAAAAAACTTTATCTGTGAAAGCAACCTGAAGTGAGAGCAATATGGAGGCTGCCATCTCCATTCTGTAATAGCCAATGCCAGTTGCCTGAGATCTGTGCTGATGGTCCGCCTCTAATACTTTAAGTCACTGCCCCGGAACGAGCATGCAGATCAAGATGCTGTGACTCCACTGGCTGCATGCTTGTTGCAGGGCTGGGACTCCGCTGGCTGCATGCTTGCTGCAGGGCTGGGACTCCGCTGGCTGCATGCTTGCTGCAGGGCTGGGACTCCGCTGGCTGCATGCTTGCTGCAGGGCTGGGATTCCGCTGGCTGCATGCTTGCTGCAGGGCTGGGACTCCGCTGGCTGCATGCTTGCTGCAGGGCTGGGATTCCGCTGGCTGCATGCTTGCTGCAGGGCTGGGATTCCGCTGGCTGCGTGCTTGCTGCAGGGCTGGGACTCCGCTGGCTGCATGCTTGCTGCAGGGCTGGGATTCCGCTGGCTGCATGCTTGCTGCAGGGCTGGGACTCCGCTGTCTGCATGCTTGCTGCAGGGCTGGGACTCCGCTGGCTGCATGCTTGCTGCAGGGCTGGGATCCTGCTGGCTGCATGCTTGCTGCAGGGCTGGGACTCCGCTGGCTGCATGCTTGCTGCAGGGCTGGGACTCCGCTGGCTGCATGCTTGCTGCAGGGCTGGGACCCCACTGGCTGCATGCTTGCTGCAGGCCTGGGACCCCACTGGCTGCATGCTTGCTGCAGGCCTGGGACCCCACTGGCTGCATGCTTGCTGCAGGCCTGGGACCCCACTGGCTGCATGCTTGCTGCAGGCCTGGGACCCCACTGGCTGCATGCTTGCTGCAGGGCTGGGACCCCACTGGCTGCATGCTTGCTGCAAGGCTGGGACCCCACTGGCTGCATGCTTGCTGCAGGGCTGGGACCCCGCTGGCTGCGTGCTTGCTGCAGGCCTGGGACCCCACTGGCTGCGTGCTTGCTGCAAGGCTGGGACCCCACTGGCTGCATGCTTGCTGCAGGCCTGGGACCCCGCTGGCTGCATGCTTGCTGCAGGCCTGGGACCCCGCTGGCTGCATGCTTGCTGCAGGCCTGGGACCCCGCTGGCTGCGTGCTTGCTGCAGGCCTGGGACCCCACTGGCTGCGTGCTTGCTGCAGGGCTGGGACTCGGCTGGCTGCGTGCTTGCTGCAGGCCTGGGACCCCACTGGCTGCATGCTTGCTGCAGGGCTGGGACTCCGCTGGCTGCGTGCTTGCTGCAGGGCTGGGACTCCGCTGGCTGCGTGCTTGCTGCAGGGCTGGGACTCCGCTGGCTGCGTGCTTGCTGCAGGGCTGGGACTCCGCTGGCTGCGTGCTTGCTGCAGGCCTGGGACCCCGCTGGCTGCGTGCTTGCTGCAGGCCTGGGACCCCACTGGCTGCGTGCTTGCTGCAGGCCTGGGACTCGGCTGGCTGCGTGCTTGCTGCAGGCCTGGGACCCCACTGGCTGCATGCTTGCCTGTAGGGCTGGGACCCCACTGGCTGCATGCTTGCTGCAGGGCTGGGACTCCGCTGGCTGCGTGCTTGCTGCAGGGCTGGGACTCCGCTGGCTGCGTGCTTGCTGCAGGGCTGGGACTCCGCTGGCTGCGTGCTTGCTGCAGGCCTGGGACCCCGCTGGCTGCGTGCTTGCTGCAGGCCTGGGACCCCACTGGCTGCGTGCTTGCTGCAGGGCTGGGACTCGGCTGGCTGCGTGCTTGCTGCAGGCCTGGGACCCCACTGGCTGCATGCTTGCTGTAGGGCTGGGACCCCACTGGCTGCATGCTTGCTGCAGGGCTGGGACTCCGCTGGCTGCGTGCTTGCTGCAGGGCTGGGACTCCGCTGGCTGCGTGCTTGCTGCAGGGCTGGGACTCCGCTGGCTGCGTGCTTGCTGCAGGGCTGGGACTCCGCTGGCTGCGTGCTTGCTGCAGGGCTGGGACTTGGCTGTCTGCGTGCTTGCTGCAGGGCTGGGACCCCGCTGGCTGTGTGCTTGCTGCAGGGCTGGGACTCGGCTGGCTGCGTGCTTGCTGCAGGGCTGGGACTCGGCTGGCTGCGTGCTTGCTGCAGGGCTGGGACTCGGCTGGCTGCGTGCTTGCTGCAGGGCTGGGACTCGGCTGGCTGCGTGCTTGCTGCAGGGCTGGGACTCGGCTGGCTGCGTGCTTGCTGCAGGGCTGGGACTCGGCTGGCTGCGTGCTTGCTGCAGGGCTGGGACTCGGCTGGCTGCGTGCTTGCTGCAGGGCTGGGACTCGGCTGTCTGCGTGCTTGCTGCAGGGCTGGGACCCCGCTGGCTGCATGCTTGCTGCAGGGCTGGGACTCCGCTGGCTGCGTGCTTGCTGCAGGGCTGGGACCCCGCTTGCTGCGTGCTTGCTGCAGGCCTGGGACCCCGCTGGCTGCGTGCTTGCTGCAGGGCTGGGACTCCGCCGGCTGCGTGCTTGCTGCAGGGCTGGGACTCGGCTGGCTGCGTGCTTGCTGCAGGCCTGGGACCCCGCTGGCTGCGTGCTTGCTGCAGGGCTAGGACCCCGCTGGCTGCGTGCTTGCTGCAGGGCTGGGACTCCGCTGGCTGCGTGCTTGCTGCAGGGCTGGGACTCCGCTGGCTGCGTGCTTGCTGCAGGGCTGGGACTCCGCTGGCTGCGTGCTTGCTGCAGGGCTGGGACTCGGCTGGCTGCGTGCTTGCTGCAGGGCTGGGACTCGGCTGGCTGCGTGCTTGCTGCAGGGCTGGGACTTGGCTGTCTGCGTGCTTGCTGCAGGGCTGGGACCCCGCTGGCTGCATGCTTGCTGCAGGGCTGGGACTCCGCTGGCTGCATGCTTGCTGCAGGGCTGGGACCCCGCTGGCTGCGTGCTTGCTGCAGGCCTGGGACCCCGCTGGCTGCGTGCTTGCTGCAGGCCTGGGACTCGGCTGGCTGCGTGCTTGCTGCAGGCCTGGGACTCGGCTGGCTGCGTGCTTGCTGCAGGCCTGGGACCCCGCTGGCTGCGTGCTTGCTGCAGGCCTGGGACCCCGCTGGCTGCGTGCTTGCTGCAGGCCTGGGACCCCGCTGGCTGCGTGCTTGCTGCAGGGCTGGGACTCCGCTGGCTGCGTGCTTGCTGCAGGGCTGGGACTCCGCTGGCTGCGTGCTTGCTGCAGGGCTGGGACTCCGCTGGCTGCGTGCTTGTTGCAGGGCTTGGACTCCGCTGGCTGCGTGCTTGCTGCAGGGCTTTGACCCCGCTGGCTGCGTGCTTGCTGCAGGCCTGGGACTCAATCACAACTAAAGCCAAAAACTCATCCTGACAGCCAGGGAACCGGCATTGTTTATAAGAAAACGGCAGCCTCCGTATTGCACTTACTGTAGCCTCCCTCTAAGACTTGTCTCCCAGCATGCACCTGTGTCGGCTGCTGCTTTGCGGCTCTAGGCCCAGTACAGATGTGAAATATTGCTGGCTTGGAATGATTATCCTTGCCCTATCTCCAGTGACCTGGCCGTTGGCATTAGGGGTCTCCTGTATGCAGAGGTGCCTGATACGGTAACACCCGTGTTTCAGAGGATCAGGGCTCCAAGTGGGAACTATTGCCTTCTGTTCAAAACTTTTCGAAAACGCTGTTGAGCAGGAAGGGATCTGTACAGCTGTGTTTAGTATACAAGACTTGTTATGCTATACGTGCTCCTGATGGTTTATTATGTTCTATGTTTTAAAGAGGAACGAAAAAGGGAACAATGTAAATCAATACATTGCAAAGTGAGACGGTAAAAAAATAAATAGAAGAGAGATGAAGAAATGACTGATATTCGCCATGTCATTTGTTCATATTGTTTGATCCACAATCATCCTGCAGGTTATCATCTTTACTGCTGGCAGACATGGGAAAAAACCAGACAGCACCAACTGCTATTATCTATAACGATACTCGGTAACAATGCGATAGGCTGAAAGGTTGTTTTTCCTTTATAGATATATGTATGCACAGAGAGAGATACTGCTTACTTGGCAGTTGGAAACAGTTATTTCCCACAATGCAACCATGATCAATGACAGGAAACTGTCAGGAAATAATAGTTTAAAGAGAAACCGTGACCAAGAATTGAACTTCATCCCAATCAGTAGCTGATACCCCCTTTCCCATGAGAAATCTTTTCCTTTTCTCAGACAGATCATCAGGGGGCGCTGTATGGCTGATATTGTGGTGAAACCCCTCCCACAGTGTGAGGTCAGGACCATGGTCCTGACAGTTTCCTGTTTATGAGCCTCATTGCATTGTGGGAAATAACAGCTGTTTACAACTGGGTCCAACTGCCAAAAAAAGCAAGCAGCATCTCCATCCTCTGACATCACCTGCCAGCAGTAAAAAATAAATGTCACCATGTGATAAATGTCAGAATGTATATCAGGGAGAGGAAAGATTTTACAATGGGCAAACACTGACTAAACCCTTTATACATAATTATTGTAAAAATTAATCACTTTTTAAGTACAATATTTTCACTGGAGTTCCTCTTTAAAGGGGTTCTTTCGCGAAAAAAGTAGGCAGTTAAAAAATGTGACAGATGACTTTTTGAGATGGTTTTGGGCCAGTCCATCTTTTTAAGGGGGATTCTCAGGGCTTTCTTTGTTTTCAACAGCATTTCCTGAACAGCAGTTTAACTGGCAAAATAGCAAGATACCCGCCGGCCCCCTAATCACTTGCACACTATTATGTCAGTTAGATTTTGCAACTGTTGTTCAGGAAATGCTGTTGAAAACAAAGAAAGCCCCGAGAATCCTCCTTAAAAAGATGGACTAGCCTAAAACCTGTCATCTGTCACATTTTTTAACTGCCTACTTTTTTCGCGAAAGAACCCCTTTAACACAAAGCTTGAATGCAGCGAGTTAGAAAAAACATGATCAGGTACAGCGCAGTACGTGAACAGCCCCATAGAACTGTATGGGCAGTGAGCTGACACGCAGAATTCGCACAATGAACCTAGCCCTTAAAGAGACACTGAAGCGAAACAAAAAAAATCATGATAGGATTGGTATGTGTAGTACAGCTAAGAAATAAAACATTAGGAGCAGAGACGTAAGTCTAAAGCCCCATCTACACGATAAGATTCTTTGTACGATTCGATTACGATTCTATTTTCGATTCGATTAAATCCAACATGTACGATCGGGATTTGATTCAACTCGATTTGCTATTGAGAAACACTAGCAAATCGAATCCCGATCGGTCATGTCGGATTTAATCGAATCGCACAAAGAATCGTATTGTGTAGATGGGGCTTTATATTGTTTCCAGTACAGGAAGAGTTAAGAAACTCCAGTTGTTATCTATGCAAAAAAGCCATTGAGCTCCAGGACTTTTAAAAATGCAGAGAGCTCTGTCTTCTGAAGCTTGTTTTCTCAACTGCCAGTCACTGTATCTTCTTTTTCCTGCAGAGGACAGGTCAATTGTTCCCTGGCCTGCTCTGTAAAATCATTTAGAATGCTGAGTAGTGTGTAAACAGCAAATATTAGAGAATGAGCCAATGTTATAAAAAAACAAAACTATATAACCGAAAATAAAAATATGAGAATACTTTCTTTGCTGCTCATGTTCTAGTAATTATCCGTACTACACAACCAATTAATTATATCATATTTTTTTATTTTGCGTCGGTGTCACAGTTTTACACATATTTTTTTGTGTTGCGGTGGGGATGTAATGCTTCTGCTGCATCACACCCTAATGCAAAAGTGATAAACCTATGACCCTGTAGCAGGGTGCGGGGACAAGGTCATATGCATAGCTCCGCCCCCGTTCAGTGATGTACTTCCTGCTGGGTGGGAAGCACATCACTGGGATTCACTTCAGTGTAACGCGCCGCACTTTGCCATTTACGCTACGTGCGCGCCTGTTAGACTTTCATCACCTCAGGCAGCCTGTGTTTGCGTTGCACTTGGGGTGACGCGCTGCTGTCCTTGCGTCAGTCAATGCTTCCGGCGCACTACAACAGACTGCAATAAGTGTGAAAGTCTCCATAGACTTTCTTTACTTTTGCGGCCCCCCCTATTGGCAAAATAAGGTAACACAGCGCAGGAATTACCTGCTATTGTAAAAGGGCCATAAAGTGGACCTGAAGCGGGTCAGGAAAGATAAGTTAAATACTAAGGGTGCATACATACATCCAATTTTGATTGACCAATGACTGGCTAATTTTACCACCTCTGGGTAGCATGAGGTAAAACGGATTTGCAATGTTAGGAACAGCTTGTCTAGATAAGCTCTCATACTGCATGGAAGGGGTAAGATTGGCCAATCAAAAATTGGATGTGTATACACATTTAAAGAGAACCCGAGGTGCGCAGATGAGACACAGGCATGTTCTCTGCCTCGTGACACGTCTGTGTCCCCCAACCACCGCTCTCTGCCCCCCCACCCCTGCGCTATGGCCCCCCGAGATTAGCGACAATATTTGTTGCTCTCTCGGAGGTAAACACAGGGAGAGGGATTCCCTGTTCAAAACGCCCACCAAGGGTTTTCCTGCAGCGTTTCTAAAGCTGCCATTGGGCAGCTATCTCCCCTGGCCACGCCTCCTGCTGCTCCCCCGCCTCCCTGCACGCTATGAGAGACACACAGTCTCTTAGTGCAGCGTTGTAACCCAGAGGTCACGCAAGTGAAAGTGGGCTGTTGCGGCCCGTGGCGGTTTTTGCAGCTACCTGATGTGCTCAGCCCCCCCTTCCCCGGATTAGGTAGCCTACCTTTTTTTTTTTTTTTTTTTAGCTCACCTCGGGCTCTCTTAAATTAAACTAGGTAGAGGGAAGGCTTTGGAATCTGTAGAGCTCCTTGTTCCAGCTTCACTTCAGTCATATAGCAGCGCAGGTAGTGCAGTGTTCTCCCCTGGCTCTTTTTTAGCTGGGTGTTCCACCCGGCTAGTTTTGGTGACCACCCGGCTGTCATCAGCTCATCTCCTCCTCTGCTGTAACCAGAGTTTATTACAGAAGGCCCAGTCCTGCATTCTCTCATCTCACCCCACCCGGCTACTATTTCATGCTACCCGGCTGGAAAACATTTCTGGGGAGAACACTGTAGTGCATAGCACTCTAGTCTGGAAGCACTGCGGTCCCAGGTTCTAATATTGGCCAAGGCTGTATGTGCACAGCATTTGTATGTTCTTCCAATGTTTTCATAGGTTTTCTCCCACATCATACTGATGAGTTATTCAGTCCCTACAAAAGGACAGTCAGTGACATGGCTATGTACTCTGTACAGTGCAGCAGAAGATGTCAGTGCTATATAAATACATAATAATAATATGGTAGGACATTAGACTATGACTATGGTAGGATTAGATTGTGAGCTCCTCTGAGGACAATCAGTGACATGACTATGTACTCTGTACAGTGCAGCAGAAGATGTCAGTGCTATATAAATACATAATAATAATATGGTAGGACATAAGTCTATGGCTATGGTAGGATTAGAGTGTGAGCTCCTCTAAGGACAGTCACTGACATGACTATGTACTCTGTAATGTGCTGCAGAAGATGTCAGTGCTATATAAATACATAATAATAATATGGTAGGACATTACACTATGACTATGGTAGGATTAGATTGTGAGCTCCTCTGAGGACAGTCAGTGACATGACTATGTACTCTGTAATGTGTTGCAGGAGATGTCACTGCTATATAAATACATAATAATAATATGGCAGGACATTAGACTATGACTATGGTAGGATTAGATTGTGAGCTCCTCTGAGGTCAGTCAGTGACATGGCTATGTACTCTGTAATGTGCTGCAGGAGATGTCAGTGCTGTATAAATACATAATAATATGGTAGGACATTAGACTAGGACTATGGTAGGATTAGAGTGTGAGCTCCTCTGAGGACATTCAGTGACATGACTATGTACTCTGTAATGTACTGCAGAAGATGTCAGTGCTATATAAATACATAACAATAATATGGTAGGACATTAGACTATGGCTATGGCAGGATTAGAGTGTAAGCTCCTCTGGGGACAGTCAGTGACATGACCATGTGCTCTGTAATGTGCTGCAGGAGATGTCAGTGCTGTATAAATACATAATAATATGGTAGGACATTAGACTAGGACTATGGTAGGATTAGAGTGTGAGCTCCTCTGAGGTCAGTCAGTGACATGACTATGTACTCTGTAATGTGCTGCAGGAGATGTCAGTGCTATATAAATACATAATAATAATATGGTAGGATATTAGACTATGACTATGGTAGGATTAGAGTGTGAGCTCCTCTGAGGACAGTCAGTGACATAACTATGTACTCTGTAATGTGCTGCAGAGGATGTCAGTGCTATATAAATACATAATAATAATATGGTAGGACATTAGACTATGGCTATGGTAGGATTAGATTGTGATCTCCTCGGAGGACAGCCAGTGACATGACTATGTACTCTGTAATGTGCTGCAGAGGATGTCAGTGCTATATAAATACATAATAATAATATGGTAGGACATTACACTATGACTATGGTAGGATTAGATTGTGAGCTCCTCTGAGGACAGTCAGTGACATGACTATGTACTCTGTAATGTGCTGCAGAAGATGTCAGTGCTATATAAATACATAATAATAATATGGTAGGACATTAGACTATGACTATGGTAGGATTAGAGTGTGAGCTCCTCTGAGGACAGTCAGTGACATGACTATGTACTCTGTAATGTGCTGCAGAAGATGTCAGTGCTATATAAATACATAATAATAATATGGTAGGACATTACACTATGACTATGGTAGGATTAGAGTGTGAGCTCCTCTGAGGACAGTCACTGACATGACTATGTACTCTGTAAAGTGCTGCGGAGGATGTGAGTGCTATATAAATACATAATAATAATATGGTAGGACATTAGACTATGACTATGGTAGGATTAGATTGTGAGCTCCTCTGAGGACAGTCAGTGACATGACTATGTACTCTGTAATGTGCTGCAGGAGATGTCACTGCTATATAAATACATAATAATAATATGGTAGGACATTACACTATGACTATGGTAGGATTAGAGTGTGAGCTCCTCTGAGGACAGTCAGTGACATGACTATATACTCTGTAATGTGCTGCAGGAGATGTCAGTGCTATATAAATACATAATAATAATAATAATAATATGGTAGGACATTAGACTATGACTATGGTAGGATTAGATTGTGAGCTCCTCTGAGGACATTCAGTGACATGACTATGTACTCTGTAATGTACTGCAGAAGATGTCAGTGCTATATAAATACATAACAATAATATGGTAGGACATTAGACTATGGCTATGGCAGGATTAGAGTGTAAGCTCCTCTGGGGACAGTCAGTGACATGACCATGTGCTCTGTAATGTGCTGCAGGAGATGTCAGTGCTGTATAAATACATAATAATATGGTAGGACATTAGACTAGGACTATGGTAGGATTAGAGTGTGAGCTCCTCTGAGGTCAGTCAGTGACATGACTATGTACTCTGTAATGTGCTGCAGGAAATGTCAGTGCTATATAAATACATAATAATAATATGGTAGGATATTAGACTATGACTATGGTAGGATTAGAGTGTGAGCTCCTCTGAGGACAGTCAGTGACATAACTATGTACTCTGTAATGTGCTGCAGAGGATGTCAGTGCTATATAAATACATAATAATAATATGGTAGGAAATTAGACTATGGCTATGGTAGGATTAGATTGTGATCTCCTCGGAGGACAGCCAGTGACATGACTATGTACTCTGTAATGTGCTGCAGAAGATGTCAGTGCTATATAAATACATAATAATACGGTAGGACATTAGACTATGACTATGGTAGGATTAGAGTGTGAGCTCCTCTGAGGACAGTCAGTGACATGGCTATGTACTCTGTAATGTGCTGCAGAAGATGTCAGTGCTATATAAATACATAATATTAATATGGTAGGACATTACACTATGACTATGGTAGGATTAGAGTGTGAGCTCCTCTGAGGACAGTCAGTGACATGACTATGTACTCTGTACAGTGCTGCAGAAGATGTCAGTGCTATATAAATACATAATATTAATATGGTAGGACATTACACTATGACTATGGTAGGATTAGAGTGTGAGCTCCTCTGAGGACAGTCAGTGACATGACTATGTACTCTGTACAGTGCTGCAGAAGATGTCAGTGCTATATAAATACATAATAATAATATGGTAGGACATTAGACTGACTATGGTGGGATTAGATTGTGAGCTCCTCCGAGGACAGTCAGTGACATGACTATGTACTCTGTAATGTACTGCAGAAGATGTCAGTGCTATATAAATACATAATAATAATATGGTAGGACATTAGACTATGGCTATGGCAGGATTAGAGTGTGAGCTCCTCTGGGGACAGTCAGTGACATGACCATGTACTCTGTAATGTGCTGCAGGAGATGTCAGTGCTGTATAAATACATAATAATATGGTAGGACATTAGACTATGGCTATGGTAGGATTAGATTGTGAGCTCCTCTGAGGACAGCCAGTGACATGACTATGTACTCTGTAATGTGCTGCAGGAGATGTCAGTGCTATATAAATACATAATAATAATAATATGGTAGGATATTAGACTATGACTATGGTAGGATTAGAGTGTGAGCTCCTCTGAGGACAGTCAGTGACATAACTACCGTATGTACTCTGTAATGTGCTGCAGAGGATGTCAGTGCTATATAAATACATAATAATAATATGGTAGGACATTAGACTATGGCTATGGTAGGATTAGATTGTGAGCTCCTCTGAGGACAGTCAGTGACATTACTATGTACTCTGTAATGTGCTGCAGAGGATGTCAGTGCTATATAAATACATAATAATAATATGGTAGGACATTAGACTATGGCTATGGTAGGATTAGAGTGTGAGCTTCTCTGAGGACAGTCAGTGACATGGCTATGTACTCTGTAATGTGCTGCAGAAGATGTCAGTGCTATATAAATACATAATAATACGGTAGGACATTAGACTATGACTATGGTAGGATTAGAGTGTGAGCTCCTCTGAGGACAGTCAGTGACATGGCTATGTACTCTGTAATGTGCTGCAGGAGATGTCAGTGCTATATAAATACATAATAATAATATGGTAGGACATTAGACTAGGACTATGGTAGGATTAGAGTGTGAGCTCCTCTGAGGTCAGTCAGTGACATGGCTATGTACTCTGTAATGTGCTGCAGAGGATGTCAGTGCTATATAAATACATAATAATAATATGGTAGGACATTAGACTATGGCTATGGTAGGATTAGAGTGTGAGCTTCTCTGAGGACAGTCAGTGACATGGCTATGTACTCTGTAATGTGCTGCAGAAGATGTCAGTGCTATATAAATACATATTAATATGGTAGGACATTAGACTATGACTATGGTAGGATTAGAGTGTGAGCTCCTCTGAGGACAGTCAGTGACATGACTATGTACTCTGTAATGTGCTGCAGAAGATGTCAGTGCTATATAAATACATAATAATAATATGGTAGGACATTATACTATGACTATGGTAGGATTAGAGTGTGAGCTCCTCTGAGGACAGTCAGTGACATGACTATGTACTCTGTACAGTGCTATATAAATACATAATAATAATATGGTAGGACATTAGACTATGACTATGGTGGGATTAGATTGTGAGCTCCTCCGAGGACAGTCAGTGACATGACTATGTACTCTGTAATGTGCTGCAGAAGATGTCAGTGCTATATAAATACATAATAATAATATGGTAGGACATTAGACTATGACTATGGTAGGATTAGAGTGTGAGCTCCTCTGAGGATAGTCAGTGACATGACTATGTACTCTGTAATGTGCTGCAGGAGATGTCAGTGCTATATAAATACATAATAATAATAATATGGTAGGACATTAGAATATGACTATGGTAGGGATTAGAGTGTGAGGTCCTCTGAGGACAATCAGTGACATGACTATGTACTCTGTAAAGTGCTGCGGAGGATGTGAGTGCTATATAAATACATAATAATAATATGGTAGGACATTAGACTATGACTATGGTAGGATTAGAGTGTGAGCTCCTCTGAGGACAGTCAGTGACATGACTATGTACTCTGTAATGTGCTGCAGAAGGTGTCAGTGCTATATAAATACATAATAATAATAATAATATGGTAGGACATTAGACTATGGCTATGGTAGGATTAGAGTGTGAGCTTCTCTGAGGACAGCCAGTGACATGACTATGTACTCTGTAATGTGCTGCAGGAGATATCAGTGCTATATAAATACATAATAATAATATGGTAGGACATTAGACTATGGCTATGGTAGGATTAGAGTGTGAGCTTCTCTGAGGACAGCCAGTGACATGACTATGTACTCTGTAATGTGCTGCAGGAGATGTCAGTGCTATATAAATACATAATAATAACATGGTAGGACTTTAGACTATGACTATGGCAGGATTAGATTGTGAGCTCCTGGCAGGATTAGATTGTGAGCTCCTCTGAGGACAGTCAGTGACATGACTATGTACTCTGTAAAGTGCTGCAGGAGATGTCAGTGCTATATAAATACATAATAATAATATGGTAGGACATTAGACTATGACTATGGTAGGATTAGAGTGTGAGCTCCTCTGAGGACAGTCAGTGACATGACTATGTACTCTGTACAGTGCTATATAAATACATAATAATAATATGGTAGGACATTAGACTATGACTATGGTGGGATTAGATTGTGAGCTCCTCCGAGGACAGTCAGTGACATGACTATGTACTCTGTAATGTGCTGCAGAAGATGTCAGAGCTATATAAATACATAATAATAATAATATGGTAGGACATTAGAATATGACTATGGTAGGGATTAGAGTGTGAGGTCCTCTGAGGACAGTCAGTGACATGACTATGTACTCTGTAAAGTGCTGCGGAGGATGTGAGTGCTATATAAATACATAATAATAATATGGTAGGACATTAGACTATGACTATGGTAGGATTAGAGTGTGAGCTCCTCTGACGACAGTCAGTGACATGACTATGTACTCTGTAATGTGCTGCAGAAGATGTCAGAGCTATATAAATACATAATAATAATATGGTAGGACATTAGACTATGACTATGGTCGGATTAGAGTGTGAGCTCCTCTGAGGACAGTCAGTGACATGACTATGTACTCTGTAATGTGCTGCAGAAGGTGTCAGTGCTATATAAATACATAATAATAATAATAATATGGTAGGACATTAGACTATGGCTATGGTAGGATTAGAGTGTGAGCTTCTCTGAGGACAGCCAGTGACATGACTATGTACTCTGTAATGTGCTGCAGGAGATATCAGTGCTATATAAATACATAATAATAATATGGTAGGACATTAGACTATGGCTATGGTAGGATTAAAGTGTGAGCTCCTCTGAGGACAGTCAGTGACATGACTATGTACTCTGTAAAGTGCTGCAGGAGATGTCAGTGCTATATAAATACATAATAATAATATGGTAGGACATTAGACTATGACTATGGTAGGATTAGAGTGCGAGCTCCTCTGAGGACAGTTAGTGACATGACTGTGTACTCTGTAATGTGCTGCAGAGTATGTCAGTGCTATATAAATCCTACTAATATAATAAATGGGAAAGTTTGGATGTTTGGACGTTTGGATGTTTGTTACTCGATCATGCAAAAATGGCTGAACAGATTTGAAAGAAATTTGGCACACACATAGTACATAACTGGAATAAAGTATAGGATACTTTTTATTCCCATAACCAAAAAGGGGGCGGAGACAAACACACATTTCACTGGAAAATGTAAACAGCAGCCATTCTTACACTGTTAATGGTAGGGTTCTCAAACTTTGCACAGTTGGTTACTGGGTGACTGGGATTAATATTCACAAAAGTGGGTGGAGTCTATAAAAGCCAATCAAAATTAACCTATTGATTTTCAAGGGGAATATTTACATTGCTGCCGTTCTTGCACTGTTAATGACACAAGCCTCAAACCTGGTACAGTTGATCATTTTGTGACTAGGGTTAAATTTCAGAAAGGGGGTGGAGCCACAAACAGCCAATTAGATTTGTTTCATTTCAATGCAAATTATTGATGCCAAACACCGCAAAGCTCACAAACTTGGTAATTGAGTAATTGATTAATTGTGCGTTAGGGTTAGAAAAGTGGGCACAGCCAACACCAGCCAAATATATAAGCAGGCAACGCCGGGTCATAAGTGGGCGGAGACAAATACACATTTTACTGGGAAAATGTAAACTGCAGCCATTCTTACACTGTTAATGGCAGGGTTCTCAAACTTTGCACATTTGGTGACTGGGGTTAATATTCAGAAAAGTGGATGGAGCCTATAAAAGCCAATTAAAATCCACCTATTGATTTTTAAGGGGAATATTTAATTGCTGCCATTCTTGCACTGTTAATGGCACAAGCCTCTTGCACTGTTAATCACCTGTCCCTGGTACAGTTGGCCATTGGGTGATTGGGGTTCAAATTCAGAAAAGGGGTGGAGCCACAGCCAATCAGGTTTATTTTATTTCATTGCAAATTATCGATGCCAAAGACCAGAAAGCTCACATACGTGGTCATTAAGTAATTGTGTGTTAGGAAAAGTGGGCAGAGCCAACACTAGCCAAATACATACCCGGGCAACGCCGGGCGTCCAGCTAGTACATAATAATAATAATAATATGGTAGGACATCAGCATTTTGTCCAATCCATATATTTGACATTTTAGTCTGTGTGTAGTTGTTTGCCGACCAGTAGATGGCAGCATAAGACCAGTGATGGGGACTTGTATTCCCGGTCTGTTACCTTCTGTCGGCTGGAGACGTGATTTAATGAGGTCAGCCCTCAGTTGGTTGCCAGACTCTGTAGTGATGGCAGGAGAATGAAGTGGTGATAACAGTGCATTGTCGGCTTGTCAGACCTTTCGTATGTGTCTACAGCACCCTTGCTATTCCCTTTCCTGTGTGTGTACAGCAAGCGTGCTCTTCCCTTTCCTGTGTGTGTACGGCGAGCTTGCTATTCCGTGTGTGTACAGCGAGCTTGCTATTGCTTTTCCTGTGTGTGTACAGCGAGCTTGCTATTCCCCTTCCTGTGTGTGTACAGCAAGCTTGCTATTCCCTTTCCTGTGTGTGTACAGCAAGCTCGCTATTCCGTGTGTGTACAGCGAGCTTGCTATTGCTTTTCCTGTGTGTGTACAGCGAGCTTGCCATTCCGTGTGTGTGTGTGTGTACAGCAAGCCTGCTATTCCCTTTCGTGTGTATGTACAGCAAGCTTGCTATTCCGTGTGTGTGTGTGTGTACAGCGAGCTTGCTATTCCCTTTCGTGTGTGTGTACAGCAAGCCTGCTATTCCCTTTCGTGTGTATGTACAGCAAGCTTGCTATTCCGTGTGTGTGTGTGTACAGCGAGCTTGCTAATGCCTTTCCTGTGTGTATACAGCGAGCTTGCTATTCCCCTTCCTGTGTGTGTACAGCAAGCGTGCTCTTCCCTTTCCTGTGTGTGTACAGCAAGCTTGCTATTCCCTTTCCTATGTGTGTACAGCAAGCTTGCTATTCCCTTTCCTATGTGTGTACAGCGAGCTTGCTATACCCTTTCCTATGTGTGTACAGCGAGCTTGCTATTCCCTTTCCTGTGTGTGTACAGCAAGCTTGCTATTCCCTTTCCTATGTGTGTACAGCAAGCTTGCTATTCCCTTTCCTATGTGTGTACAGCGAGCTCGCTATTCCCTTTCTTGTGTGTGTACAGCAAGCTTGCTATTCCCTTTCCTGTGTGTACAGCGAGCTCGCTATTCCCTTTCCTGTGTGTGTACAGTGAGCTTGCTATTCCCTTTCCTGTGTGTGTACAGCGAGCTTGCTATTCCCTTTCCTGTGTGTGTGTGTACAGCAAGCTTGCTATTCCCTTTCCTGTGTGTGTACAGCAAGCTCGCTATTCCCTTTCCTGTGTGTGTGTACAGCAAGCTTGCTATTCCCTTTCCTGTGTGTGTACAGCAAGCTCGCTATTCCCTTTCCTGTGTGTGTACAACAAGCTCGCTATTCCCTTTCCTGTGTGTGTGTACAGCAAGCTTGCTATTCCCTTTCCTGTGTGTGTGTACAGCAAGCTCGCTATTCCCTTTCCTGTGTGTGTACAGCAAGCTCGCTATTCCCTTTCCTGTGTGTGTACAGCAAGTTTGCTATTCCCTTTCCTGTGTGTGTACAGCAAGCTCGCTATTCCCTTTCCTGTGTGTGTGTACAGCAAGCTTGCTATTCCCTTTCCTGTGTGTGTGTACAGCAAGCTTGCTATTCCCTTTCCTGTGTGTGTACAACAAGCTCGCTATTCCCTTTCCTGTGTGTGTGTACAGCAAGCTTGCTATTCCCTTTCCTGTGTGTGTACAGCGAGCTCGCTATTCCCTTTCCTGTGTGTGTACAGCAAGTTTGCTATTCCCCTTCCTGTGTGTGTACAGCGAGCTTGCTATTCCCTTTCCTGTGTGTATATAGCGAGCTTGCTATTCCCTTTCCTGTGTGTGTACAGCGAGCTTGCTATTCCCTTTGTGTGTGTTTACGGCGAGCTCGCTATTCCCTTTCCTGTGTGTGTACAGCGAGCTCGCTATTCCCTTTCCTGTGTGTGTGTGTGTACAGCAAGCTTGCTATTCCCTTTCCTGTGTGTGTATGGCGAGCTTTCTATTCCCTTTTGTGTGTGTGTGTGTGTGTGTGTGTGTGTGTGTGTGTGTGTGTACTGCGAGCTTGCTATTCCCTTTCCTGTGTGTGTACGGCGAGCTTGCTATTCCCTTTCCTGTGTGTGTATGGCGAGCTTGCTATTCCCTTTCCTGTGTGTGTACGGCAAGCTCGCTATTCCCTTTCCTGTGTGTGTACAGCAAGCGTGCTCTTCCCTTTCCTGTGTGTGTACGGCGAGCTCGCTATTCCCTTTCCTGTGTGTGTACGGCGAGCTTGCTATTCCGTGTGTGTACAGCGAGCTTGCTATTGCTTTTCCTGTGTGTGTACAGCGAGCTTGCTATTCCCCTTCCTGTGTGTGTACAGCAAGCTTGCTATTCCCTTTCCTGTGTATGTACAGCAAGCTCGCTATTCCGTGTGTGTACAGCGAGCTTGCTATTGCTTTTCCTGTGTGTGTACAGCGAGCTTGCCATTCCGTGTGTGTGTGTGTGTGTACAGCAAGCCTGCTATTCCCTTTCGTGTGTATGTACAGCAAGCTTGCTATTCCGTGTGTGTGTGTGTACAGCGAGCTTGCTATTCCCTTTCGTGTGTGTGTACAGCAAGCCTGCTATTCCCTTTCGTGTGTATGTACAGCAAGCTTGCTATTCCGTGTGTGTGTGTGTGTACAGCGAGCTTGCTAATGCCTTTCCTGTGTGTATACAGCGAGCTTGCTATTCCCCTTCCTGTGTGTGTACAGCAAGCGTGCTCTTCCCTTTCCTGTGTGTGTACAGCAAGCTTGCTATTCCCTTTCCTATGTGTGTACAGCAAGCTTGCTATTCCCTTTCCTATGTGTGTACAGCGAGCTTGCTATACCCTTTCCTATGTGTGTACAGCGAGCTTGCTATTCCCTTTCCTGTGTGTGTACAGCAAGCTTGCTATTCCCTTTCCTATGTGTGTACAGCAAGCTTGCTATTCCCTTTCCTATGTGTGTACAGCGAGCTCGCTATTCCCTTTCCTGTGTGTGTACAGCAAGCTTGCTATTCCCTTTCCTGTGTGTGTACAGCGAGCTCGCTATTCCCTTTCCTGTGTGTGTACAGTGAGCTTGCTATTCCCTTTCCTGTGTGTGTACAGCGAGCTTGCTATTCCCTTTCCTGTGTGTGTGTACAGCAAGCTTGCTATTCCCTTTCCTGTGTGTGTACAGCAAGCTCGCTATTCCCTTTCCTGTGTGTGTGTACAGCAAGCTTGCTATTCCCTTTCCTGTGTGTGTACAGCAAGCTCGCTATTCCCTTTCCTGTGTGTGTACAACAAGCTCGCTATTCCCTTTCCTGTGTGTGTGTACAGCAAGCTTGCTATTCCCTTTCCTGTGTGTGTGTACAGCAAGCTCGCTATTCCCTTTCCTGTGTGTGTACAGCAAGCTCGCTATTCCCTTTCCTGTGTGTGTACAGCAAGCTCGCTATTCCCTTTCCTGTGTGTGTACAGCAAGTTTGCTATTCCCTTTCCTGTGTGTGTTCAGCAAGCTCGCTATTCCCTTTCCTGTGTGTGTGTACAGCAAGCTTGCTATTCCCTTTCCTGTGTGTGTGTACAGCAAGCTTGCTATTCCCTTTCCTGTGTGTGTACAACAAGCTCGCTATTCCCTTTCCTGTGTGTGTGTACAACAAGCTTGCTATTCCCTTTCCTGTGTGTGTACAGCGAGCTCGCTATTCCCTTTCCTGTGTGTGTACAGCAAGTTTGCTATTCCCCTTCCTGTGTGTGTACAGCGAGCTTGCTATTCCCTTTCCTGTGTGTATATAGCGAGCTTGCTATTCCCTTTCCTGTGTGTGTACAGCGAGCTTGCTATTCCCTTTGTGTGTGTTTACGGCGAGCTCGCTATTCCCTTTCCTGTGTGTGTACAGCGAGCTCGCTATTCCCTTTCCTGTGTGTGTGTACAGCAAGCTTGCTATTCCCTTTCCTGTGTGTGTATGGCGAGCTTTCTATTCCCTTTCCTGTGTGTGTGTACAGCGAGCTTGCTATTCCCTTTCCTGTGTGTGTACGGCGAGCTTGCTATTCCCTTTCCTGTGTGTGTATGGCGAGCTTGCTATTCCCTTTCCTGTGTGTGTACGGCAAGCTCGCTATTCCCTTTCCTGTGTGTGTACGACAAGCTCGCTATTCCCTTTCCTGTGTGTGTGTACAGCAAGCTTGCTATTCCCTTTCCTGTGTGTGTATGGCGAGCTTGCTATTCCCTTTTGTGTGTGTGTGTGTGTGTGTGTGTGTACAGCGAGCTTGCTATTCCCTTTCCTGTGTGTGTACGGCGAGCTTGCTATTCCCTTTTGTGTGTGTGTGTGTGTGTACAGCGAGCTTGCTATTCCCTTTCCTGTGTGTACAGCGAGCTTGCGATTTCTTTTCCTGTGTGTGTACGGCGAGCTTGCTATTCCCTTTTGTGTGTGTGTGTGTGTGTGTGTGTGTACAGCGAGCTTGCTATTCCCTTTCCTGTGTGTGTATAGCGAGCTTGCTATTTCCTTTCCTGTGTGTGTACGGCAAGCTTGCTATTCCCTTTTGTGTGTGTGTACAGCGAGCTTGCTATCTCCTTTCCTGTGTGTGTACAGCAAGCTTGCTATTCCCTTTCCTGTGTGTGTACAGCGAGCTTGCTATTCCCTTTCCTGTGTGTGTACAGCGAGCTTGCTATTCCCTTTCCTGTGTGTGTACAGCGAGCTCGCTATTCCCTTTCCTGTGTGTGTACAGCGAGCTCGCTATTCCCTTTCCTGTGTGTGTACAGCGAGCTTGCTATTCCCTTTCCTGTGTGTGTACAGCGAGCTTGCTATTCCCTTTCCTGTGTGTGTACAGCGAGCTCGCTATTCCCTTTCCTGTGTGTGTACAGCGAGCTTGCTATTTCCTTTCCTGTGTGTGTACGGCAAGCTTGCTATTCCCTTTTGTGTGTGTGTGTACAGCGAGCTTGCTATTCCCTTTCCTGTGTGTGTACAGCGAGCTCGCTATTCCCTTTCCTGTGTGTGTACAGCGAGCTCGCTATTCCCTTTCCTGTGTGTGTACAGCGAGCTCGCTATTCCCTTTCCTGTGTGTGTACAGCGAGCTTGCTATTCCCTTTCCTGTGTGTGTACAGCGAGCTCGCTATTCCCTTTGTGTGTGTGTGTACGGCAAGCTTGCTATTCCCTTTCCTGTGTGTGTACAGCAAGCTTGCTATTCCCCTTCCTGTGTGTGTGTACAGCAAGCTTGCTATTCCCTTTCCTGTGTGTGTACAGCAAGCTTGCTATTCCCTTTCCTGTGTGTGTACAGCAAGCGTGCTCTTCCCTTTCCTGTGTGTGTGTACAGCAAGCTTGCTATTCCCCTTCCTGTGTGTGTACAGCCCTTTTGTGTGTGTGTACAGCAAGCTTTCTATTCCCAGACGCTATCCAGAGCTGGCTGAACAGCTAAATGATGTATTTTATGATGGATATCTTAATAATCCGCTGATTGGCACTGACCCATAGCAACCGATCGGGGACTGTCAGCGTTTATTAGCTTGACCGTTGCCTGATGGTGCGGTCTTATAAGACAGTGACATCCATTATTAATCCGCCGGTTACCTCCTGGGTAGAGGAATTCAGCTACCCTGGCACAATTTATTCCAGAGATAATTTATGGAGGAAAAGAAACAGCAGATATTAGATAAGGGCAGAAAGTAACCGTGGAAAGGTTCTGTGTTCATCTGTTGCTGTAAGGGCCTGACTGAGCGCAGTGCGGCCTGTATATGGAAAAACAGCGACGGGCTAATTTGGCATTAACTAGATCCAACGTAGTGGCGATTGCTAGAATACCGGTAATATTACCGATAGTCAACTATTCGCTTCCTCTTTACACATACCTAACGGTCGCTACTAATGATCCCATCTTTATTTGTCCAATCTTACCAAATCTATGTAGTAGAGGGGTAAACTGATTGGAAATATGTAATGGATCTAATGCTGGGCATACACGGTGCGTTTATGTGGCGGCATCGAGCCGCTGGCTCGATGCTGCTTTTTCCCCGCTCGCCCGCGTGGATCGATACCCGCTTGTCCCCGCGGGCGCTTCTTATCTGCTGCTCGTTTTTTCTATTGTCCGCCCACGGGGATCAAGCGCAGAATCGATCTGCCGCGGCGATCGGACACGTCGGATATTATCAATCGAGCCATCAGCGGGAGCCACCAGCGGCTCGATTGATGAGAAGAAACGAACCATGTATGCCCAGCATTAGATTACATAGAAATGGAAGATTGGGCCCAGATCATTAGTGACCACCTTAACACTATCCTCCCACGATCTACACCTAACACTAACCCTACCCCATACCTACTCCTAACACCCAGCACTAGTCCTCCCCCCTCCCCACCTACTCCTAACACTAACCATCCCCCTACCTACACCGAACACTAACCTTCCCCCCTACCTAACACTAACCTTCCCCCCCACCTACTCCTAACACTAACCATCCCCGCTACCAAGACTGAACACTAACCATCCCCCCTACCTAACACTAACCTTCCCCCCTCACCCCCCACTTACGCCTAGCACTAACCCTACCCCATACCTACTCCTAACACCCAACACTAGTCCTCCTCCCCCCCCCCTACTCCTTACACTAACCATCCCCCTACCTACACCGAACACTAACCTTTCTCCCACCTAACACTAACCTTCCCCCCCCCTCACCTAACACTAACCTTCCCACCCACATACTCCTAACACTAACCATCCCCCACCTAACACTACCCCCCCACCTACTCCTAACCTTCCCCCCTACCTACCGCTAACCTTCCCCCCCCACCTACTCCTAACACTAACCTTCCCTCTACCTACTCTTAACACTAACCTCCCCCCCCCCACCTACTCCTAACACTAACTCTCCCCCCTACCTCACACTAGCCTCCCCCCTACCTACTCCTAACACTAACCTCCCCCCCCACCTACTCCTAACACTAACTCTCCCCCCTACCTAACACTATGCCCCCCCCACTTACCCCTAACACTAACCTCCCCCCTACCTACTCCTAACACTAACCTCCCCCTACCTGCCACTAACCTTTCCCCCACCTACTCTTAACACTAACCTCCCCCCCACCTACTCTTAACACTAACCTTCCCCCCACCTACTCCTAACACTAACCTTCCCCCCACCTACTCCTAACACTAACCTTCCCCCCACCTACTCCTAACACTAACCTTCCCCCCACCTACTCCTAACACTAACCTTCCCCCCACCTACTCCTAACACTAACCTTCCCCCCACCTACTCCTAACACTAACCTTCCCCCCACCTACTCCTAACACTAACCTTCCCCCCACCTACTCCTAACACTAACCTTCCCCCCACCTACTCCTAACACTAACCTTCCCCCCACCTACTCCTAACACTAACCTTCCCCCCACCTACTCCTAACACTAACCTTCCCCCCACCTACTCCTAACACTAACCTTCCCCCCACCTACTCCTAACACTAACCTTCCCCCCACCTACTCCTAACACTAACCTTCCCCCCACCTACTCCTAACACTAACCTTCCCCCCACCTACTCCTAACACTAACCTTCCCCCCACCTACTCCTAACACTAACCTTCCCCCCACCTACTCCTAACACTAACCTTCCCCCCACCTACTCCTAACACTAACCTTCCCCCCACCTACTCCTAACACTAACCTTCCCCCCACCTACTCCTAACACTAACCTTCCCCCCACCTACTCCTAACACTAACCTTCCCCCCACCTACTCCTAACACTAACCTTCCCCCCACCTACTCCTAACACTAACCTTCCCCCCACCTACTCCTAACACTAACCTTCCCCCCACCTACTCCTAACACTAACCTTCCCCCCCACCTACTCCTAACACTAACCTTCCCCCCACCTACTCCTAACACTAACCTTCCCCCCCACCTACTCCTAACACTAACCTTCCCCCCACCTACTCCTAACACTAACCTCCCCCCCCCCACCTACTCCTAACACTAACCTCCCACCTACCTACTCCTAACACTAACCTTCCCCCCCACCTACTCCTAACACTAACCTTCCCCCCCACCTACTCCTAACACTAACCTCCCCCCCACCTACTCCTAACACTAACCTTCCCCCCCTACCTGCCCCCTTTTTGTTTGGGGACACTTTTATACTCCTAATAGATCTTGAAATTTCTATGCTGTGTGGCCAGGCAATTGATCTCTCTGATCAGATTTGATTAAAGAAGGTTCTATCTAATGGTCGATCTGCCCATACACCGAGAAGTATATGTCCAGCTTAACCTTCGCGGCTTGCATGCAGATTCAGTGCAAATTATATGCAGCTTCGCCTTAGGCGCAGAAATGCCCTTCCTGCTGGTTTGTTTTGATTGGCTCATTTCCAAACTGCATACACTTTGCATTCGCTTTGCATGCACCCCATCCACCCTCTCTAGTGCGGATGGTAAGTTTGGCCTGTGTTTGCTGGAAGTCCAGCGTGTGGCGATATCGGTCGTGGCTTACCCCGCAGCCTGCGTCTCTGATCGCAGGAATCCCTGTCTCTTTATCTCGCTGCCTCACTTTCAGGCTATCGTCAGCGATTCACAAAAAGCCAGATCTAGCGCCTCTCATTGATAAGCTGCCTGCGTCCGCCCGGCTCCCCCTTCATTCACAGACCGCCGATCCACCTTGACAGAGCGTAGCGCGCCATCACGGGCCGCCCGTACCTCCGGCTGACGTGTTCATCCATTCATTTACTCCGAGCTGCCAGCCCGTGTCAGGTCCTGGCAGCTTCTCGTTATAGCAACGCCGCTCGCCTGCGCCTAAAATAGCCGAACAAAGAGAGAGGTTATGTAATCGGCAACAAACGCACAGGTTTTAAAGAGACACTGAAGCGGAAAAAAAACTTATGAGATGATGCATTGTATGTGTAGTACAGCTAAGAAATAAAACGTTAGTAACAAAGAAAACTCTCATATTTTAGTTTTCAGTTATATAGCTTTTGTTTTATAACATTGCATCGTTCTGTCATATTTGCAATTACAAACCACAATCTGTACTTTAAAGAGAACCAGAGATGAAGAACCCTCTTGTATTTTACCTTATAAATCAGTGGGAACATGACAGTAAACACCTAATCTGCCCTTTGTTTCATTGTTCTCTGTGTAATCTGACCGTTATCACCTCTGATAAGAATCCCCGACTGAGAAGTCAGGCTGCTCCGTCTAGCTTTGCTACAGAAAGATTATAGCTAAGTCTGTCTTCTGTGGTGTTATTTCAAGCCCAAGCCTGCCCCCTTGTGGCTTTGCTATAATGACTCAGCTATAATTTATTCCCTGCAAAGCCAGATTTAATTGCTCAGTCTGGGATTCTTGTGACTGCTGAAAACAGACACTTTTAGCAGTGAGGGTGAAACAGAGAGCATGGTAGGTGTTTTCTCTAATGTTCTTACTGATATACATGGTAAAATACACAAGGGTGCTTCCTCTCTGGTTCCCTTTAACCGCTTCCCTACCCTGGTCATTCTCACACAGTTCAACTCGGCTGTGATTACTTTGGCAATAACTTTATCAATACATATCACAATTAAATGATCTGTATATTGCTTTTTTTCAGGACAAATTAGGCTTTTTGTGGCTGATATTGTTTTTTTTAGTGATTACCTTATTTTCTAAGAATTTTAAAATAAAAATAAAGAAAACACAATTTATCCACTTTCATACATCATAGCTTCAATGTAAATAGTTCTATTGTACATTAACCACTTCACAACTGAGGGGTTTTTCCCCTTGAGCACCAGAGCGATTTTTACACTTTTCAGCGCTCCTTCCATTCATTTGTCTATAACTTTATCATTACTTATCACAATGAAATGAACTATATCTTGTTTTTTTTCGCCACCAATTAGGCTTTCTTTAGGTGGGACCTTATGCCAAGAAAAATTCATTATTTTTCAGTTTTCGGCCATAATAGTTTTTAAATAATGCATGCTACTGTAATTAAAACACATGAAATTTATTTGCCCGTTTGTCCCGATTATAAAACTGTTTAAATTATGTCCCTATCGCAATGTTTGGCGCCAATATTTTATTTGGAAATAAAGGTGCATTTTTTTCAGTTTCGCGTCCATCCCTAATTACAAGCCCGTAGTTTATAAAGTAACAGTGTTATACCCTCTTGACATAAATATTTAAAAAGTTCAGTCCTTAAAGAGAACCAGAGATGAAGCCACCTCATGTATTTTACCTTATAAATCAGTGGGAACATGACAGTAAACACCTAATCTGCTCTTTGTTACATTGTTCTCTGTTTAATTTGCCTGTTATCACCTCTAAGATAAGAATCCCGACTAAGCAGTCGGTCTGGCTTTGCTACAGAATAATTATAGCTGAGACTGTGTTCTTTGCTGTCTTCAAGTCCAAGCCTGCCCCCTGCTGGCTTTGCTCAGGAATCATTATAGCTGAGTCATTATAGCAAAGCCAGAATCAATGCTCAGTCCGGGATTCTTATCTCAGCTAGATAACAGACACTTTTAGCAGTGAGGATGGAACAGAGAGCATGGTAAATGTTTTCTCTAATGTTCCCACTGATTTCTATGGTAAAATACACAAGGGTGCTTCGTCTCTGGTTCACTTTAAGGTAACTATTTATATATATTTTTTTTTTTTATTGTAATTTTTTTTTTAATTACAAGAAAAAAATTTGGGGGAGTGTGGGAGGTAATGAGTTAATTTTTAGTGCAAAACTAATGTATTTGTATATGAAAAATGCTTTAGGTTGTAGTTTTACTATTTGGCCACAAGATGGCCACAGTAACTTTTTGTTTATGCGACCTGCAAGCGTAGGAAGTACGCTTGCAGAAAGTGGTATGAGACTGGGAAACTTTTTTTTTTTTTTCTCACAATGATCAGCGCTTCTCATAGAAGTAGCCGATCATTGCGGGGGGCTTAGATCAAGAACGGGAACGTTTTTTCCCATTCATTGATCTCCGGGAGAGCGGGCGGCGGCGTGCACGAGCGTGGGGGCGCGCGCATGAGCGAGCGGGAGCGCGGACAGTGGCGGGAGGTGCGGATATCTCCGTCCCTGGTGTTGACAGGGCGGAAAAAGGGACGGAGATATCAGCACCGCTGGTGGTAAAGTGGTTAAACCCCCACATTTTATTTGTCTATGTCTCCTATTTAAACAGTTCATTTGTTTTCATAATGTATGAGATGTTACAATTAAGTAGGGTATACAATGTGTTAATGTCTTCTCCTGAAATGTTTATTTTACACTTGCTTACTGATTAGCCCTGCTGTTGAATTACTTGGGGGGGAGGGGTTTGCCGTTATTCATTTTCAATTATCTCTCTCTGAGCTGATAAAAACGCTGATAAACAGTGTTATCTAGGGTTTTGTAGGGAGGAGAGTGCAGAGACTTATTTTTACGTCATGGGGCAGCAACTGGTGAAACTATGAAACAGAGCAGAGCTAATGACCCTTTGAACATACCTGTAGTAAAACCTTATCAGAAGATATTTTTCATTGTTTCTTTGATGTATGAGTGCTTCAGAAAACAGGATTGTCTTCCACTCAGTTTTTCAGAGAGCTCAGAGAAGCTCTTTTGCACAGATAACTTTCTGAACTCTTCCTGTACTGGAAACAATATGAGAATCTTTTCTTTGCTACTAATGTTCTTTTTCTTAGCTGTACTACACATACAACTCATTATCTCATAAGTTTATTTTCACTTCAGATTCCCTTTAAAGAGAAACTCCAATCAAGAATTGAACTTTATCCCAATCAGTAGCTGATACCCCCTTTTACATTAGAAATATATTGCATTTCACAAACAGACCATCAGGGGGCGCTGTATGACTGATATTGTGGTGAAACCCCTCCCACAATTTACATGAGAAATATATTGCATTTCACAAACAGACCATCAGGGGGCGCTGTATGACTGATATTGTGGTGAAACCCCTCCCACAAGAAGCTCTGAGTACCGCGGTACTTTTGGCAGTTTGTTACAATGTAACTAGGTTCACAGACAGGAAATGGCTGTTTACAGCTGTCTGTAAAGCTGGCCACTAACGGTCCAATTTCTAGCGAAAAATCGTTCGAGCGATCAGAAATTCTGATCGGATTGGTTGTAAA
This sequence comes from Hyperolius riggenbachi, assembly GCF_040937935.1. Taxonomy (NCBI): domain Eukaryota; kingdom Metazoa; phylum Chordata; class Amphibia; order Anura; family Hyperoliidae; genus Hyperolius; species Hyperolius riggenbachi. The sequence goes on from NC_090656.1 coordinate 248,315,717, forward strand.
TAATCTCCATTGGTGGACACAATCGATTATGAACGAGTGAAAAAAATGTCGCCCGAATGAATTTTCGTCGAACGAAAATTTGGATTTTCTTGGTGGTCGTGATAGATAGGAAGCAATGATTGGTTAGTTGATGGTGTAGTGAACGATTTTTCGTCCGATCAGAATTTCTGATCGCTCGAACGATTTTTCACTAGAAATTGGACCGTTAGTGCCCAGCTTTACAGCTAGAAACAGCTACATAACCTGCCCACAGTAATAATGTCACCATGTAATAAATGTCAGAATGTAAATCGGGGAGAGGAAATATTTTACAATGAGCAAACACTGACTAAATCATTTCTACATAATTATTGTAAAAATGAAGCAAAGTTCCTCTTTAAAGAGCCACTCCGGACAGGCGTAGAGAACACTCTGCTTCCTCCGTGTGACTCTGCTTCTGCGACTCTTATTGTCACCTCTTCTTTAGTGGCCGTTGTCCCGTGTCCTCTTGAGTGACAGTCACTCACCCCCAGGGGGTGTTACAACAGCCCATAAGGCCCCCCCCCTGCAAAATGTTCATGGGGGCCCCTGGAACTTCTCCCCACCATACCCAACCTCCTCCTGCATACACAGCATGCCCCGATACGCATGCAGAATAGCGCAGGGACCAGAGTAATATGTACCTGCCTCAGGACTGCTGGTCTTCTCCATCACAGCTGCACACACTCGGCTTCCATTCGCCAACTCCTGATCATGTGACTTGCATTGGTCATGTGATCGGGAGCCAGTGAATAGCAGCAGAGAGTGTGCAGCTGGGATGTACAAAGGAGACCAGCAGTGCTGGAGCAGGTTACTCCACTACCTGTGCTACTCTGCATGTGCGTAAGGAGAGCTGGAAGGTAGGGCTGATGCCAGGGGTCACACCGCCTGTGCCACAAACACAAGGAATCCAGCGCAGGAGGTTTGGACGTAGCCGGGGCCACCATAGACCGTAATAGGAATTACGACTATAGCGGTACACAGAGTGTGCTTCTAAAACACAATAATTCGGCCGCCAGCAATAGCTGGAAGCCGAATTACATCATTCCCCCACTATCCACGTGGACCTGGAGGGGACTGGTGCAGCAGCAGGATCAGCCATATACTGGCTGTATCCTGCGCCCAAGTCTCCCGGCAAGCGATTTCTCTCGTACGCCTGCGCCGTTCCTGGAAATAGCAGGTTTGGCACCTCTAGGACTGCAGGTCACCCATACCGGCCTCTCTCCCGCTGGCATGTGCTGCTCACAGGGGGAGATCCTGGAAGGAGCAGGTTTGGCACCTCTAGGACTGCAGGTCACCCATACAGGCCTCTCTCCCGCTGGCATGTGCTGCTCACAGGGGGAGATCCTGGAAGGAGCAGGTTTGGCACCTCTAGGACTGCAGGTCACCCATACAGGCCTCTCTCCCCCGCTGGTATGTGCTGCTCACAGGGGGAGATCCTGGAAATAGCAGGTTTGGCACCTCTAGGACTGCAGGTCACCCATACAGGCCTCTCTCCCGCTGGCATGTGCTGCTCACAGGGAGTCTTTGGTCTTTGACCTGCTAAGACCAGTTACATATAATCTCTCTGATCCAATTACATGGTTTCTCCTAAGCAGGTGTAACACTTGGCACGCTGCTCTCTTAGCAAGGGATAAAGGGGGGGGGGGGGCAGCTATGCAAGGGACCGTCGCACAACTGTGCCTCCGCTCCTCAGAAGAAGTGTCCAGTGTGTGCTGTGCATTTTTATTTTTGTTTTTCTCAAAACCTTTTCTAAATTTTCTAAAATTTTTAAGGTATATACTGACATCTACCACTGTATTGCGTTTCCCCCCCCCCCCAATCTTAAAGTGAACCAGATACAAAAGCACCCTCATGTATTTCACCATATATATATCAGTGGGAACATTAGAGAAAACACCTACCCTGCTCTCTGTTTCATTCTGCAATGTACAGCTTGTTTCTTACCAGACCTGATAAAATCCCCGACTGAGCATTCAGGCTGGCTTTGCTATAATGACTCGGCTATAATGATTCCTGAGCAGAGCCAGCAGGGGGCAGGCTTGGGCTTGAAGAGACATGAGAGAATACAGACTGAGCTGTAAATATTCCTGAGCAAAGCCAGACTGAATGCTCAGTCGGGGATTTTATCATGGCTGATTAGAAGCAAGCTGTGCAGTGCAGAATGAAACAGAAAGCAAGGTAGGTGTTTTCTCTAATGTCCCCACTGATACATATGGTAAAATACATGTGTGCTTCATCTCTGGTTCCCTTTAAAGGATACCCCAACTGAAACGTGACATAATGAGATAGACATGTGTATGTACAGTGCCTAGCACACATATAACTATGCTGTGTTCCTTTTTTTCTTTTTCTGCCTGAGTTAAATATCAGGTATGTAAGTGGCTGACTCAGTCCTGACTCAGACAGGAAGTGACTACAGTGTGACCCTCACTGATAAGAAATTCCCCTTTTTTACCCCTTTCTTGCTCTCAGAAGCCATTTTCTGCTAGGAAAGTGTTTTATAGTTGGAATTTCTTATCAGTGAGGGTCACATTGTAGTCACTTCCTGTCTGAGTCAGGACTGAGTCAGCCACTTGCATACCTTATATTTAACTCTTTCAGGCAGAAAAATAAAAAAAGGAACACAGCATAGTTATCTGTGTGCTAGGCACTGTACATACACATGTCTATCTCATTCTGTCACGTTTCAGTTGGGGTATCCTTTAAGCAATCTGTTCATAGTTTTAAAAGATTCTTCTGGCCCGCATATATACATGTAAAATTGGCCAATCAGTGGCCAGTCAAAATCTGATGTGTGTACGCACTCCAAAGCCTGGTCCGCACGTTGGCCAATTTACCACTTCCATGTAGTATGAGAGCTTAACAGCTGTTTGCTTTTATCTGCCATGCAATGTATTCTTTCTATGTATTGCAATGTGCATCTGTCAAGTTAACCTCTTCTCTCCCTGCACCGCTTGTCACATGACTGCAGAACTCTGGTAACAGTTTGTTCAGCAGCATTAATATGAAGCTCCCCATCCCAACATCAATCCCTCCAGCCCCTAGATGTGAGGCATGACGCTATCACAACAACGGGATTAAAAACCTTGTAAAAGATATATAATAAAGGAGATAATGTGGATGAGTATTTAGAATATATAAAGTGTGTCTAAAATAATCAAATTGTTTCCTTAATTGATTTATTGAAAACAGCCGCTACTTTCTGGGCAACCGATATATATTTGCATATAGATATAGACTTGTATTGCAGTGTAGTGCTGACGAGTCATAACTTCTGTTGCAGATTTTACCTCAGACTGTCATGGCTGCTGTTTAGAATTCAGTCTTAAAGAGAACCAGAGATGAAGCAACCTCTTGTATTTTACCTTATAAATCAGTGGGAACATGACAGTAAACACCTAATCTGCTCAGTCTAGCTTTGCTATGGAAAGATTATAGCTGAGTCTGTCTTCTCTGGTTTCTTTTCAAGCCCAAGCCTGCCCCCTTGTGGCTCTGCTATAATGACTCAGCTATAATTATTCCCTGCAAAGCCAGACTGAATGCTCAGTCCGGGACTCTTATCACAGCTGATAACAGACACTTTTAGCAGTGAGGATGAAACAGAGAGCAGGATATGTGTTTTCTCTAATGTTCTTACTGATATATATGGTAAAATACACAAGGGTGCTTCCTCTCTGGTTCCCTTTAAGCTAGGCGCACACCATACAATTTTCTGTTAGATTTACCTGCCAGATAGATTTTTTTTTTTCCAACATGAATAAGAAAAGATTTGATACTTACCCGGGGATCTTCCAGCGCCATAGTCCATCGCGGTCCTCCCTCGGGATTCAGGAGGACAGCGAGGGATGCAGCGGTGCTTATGGCGCTGGAGGAAGCTCCGTGTAAGTATCAAATCTTTCTTTCTTCGCGTCTCAGGTACACTTTAAACTGGTTTATTTTATTTACTTTAGATTCCCTTTAAAAATGGAGCCCATAAACTGAAAATGAAAACGCGGGACTCAGTTCTGTCACTGTTGCTCTATTTACATTGTTTCCTCACACACTGAGTTATCTCATTGGTTTTATTCTCAGTGCGAGTTTGCTTTAAGCGCAGGAAGCCCGGGTCTGAGACGCCGCGTTGCCTCGGCAGCCGGGCGAGCGCTTCCCTCCGGCGCTCCCGATAAGTGAGACACAGAATTTCTATTTATTGCCGCATCTCGCTGAAGTTTCTCTCTCACATGGCGGTTCTGTCAGATGATGTTTCAGCGTTTAATTCGCCTTCAGGCAGACGACCCAAATGGTGAATGTGTGTGACACTGTGCGTTTCTCTTGCAGGGGCGCCATCTGTTCAGGTCTTCATGCCAGCTCTGTCTCCCACCATGGAGGAAGGAAACATCGTGAAGTGGCTGAAGAAGGAGGGTGAGTAGTGCAGTGCATTGGCGCAGCGCGCAGAACTGCGGCCATCATGGTCCATAAACTGTCCTGTTGTGTAGAAGGACTTTCTCCTGACTTATGACAAAGCATATCTACACTCACGTCATGTAAGAAAAACAATCTTTTTCAGTTCATCTCTAAATACTTCAAGTGTTTTAACACCTAAAAATTAAAAATTGCCAAAAATATATGTAACGCCCCCCCCCCCCTTTTTTTTTTTCTTAAAGAAAACCTGTTATAAAGAAACCCTCCCCTGGGTTTTTTTTACCTCGGGTGGGGGAAGCCTCCGGATCCTATTGAGGCTTCCCCCGTCCTCCTCGGTCCCGCGGTGGTGGAGAAAATCCTCCCGGAAACGGCGGCGATGTAAATATTTACCTCCATAGCTCCAGCGCAGGCACAGTATTGGCTCTTCGCACGGAGGTAGGTGAAAATAACCGATCGCTGTTGGGCCGCTCTACTGCGCAGGTGCAAGCCTCCTGCACCTGCGCAGTAGAGCAGACCTGACAGAGATCGGCTATTTCCGCCTATCTCTGTGCTGAGAGCCACAACAGCGCCCCCGCTGGAGCCGGGAAGGTAAATAAATCAGAGCTTGTCAAGGGAGGATTCCGGGACTCTTCGGGGGCCAGCGCTGGACTGCCTGCAGCTACAGGGGTGGGGGAAGCATCATTGGGACACTGAGGAGAGTACCCCCGCAGTGGAGCTTTTTTTTTTCTTCCAGATTCTTTTTAGTCACTTTATGTCCCCCATTTTTTTCTTCTTACCTGGTCTGGTTGCATTTGCCTAACTGCAGGAATTGTGCAGTGCCAGCAGGATTGTAGGAAGTTTTTTTTTATTTTTTTTTATTTACAGTACCAAGCATGCAAATAATAGAAAGCTTCATATTTCAGATAAGATGAGGACACTATTACCAGAAAGTAATTAAATCACTTCTCTCTTTGACAAACCATGCACATTGCCTGGCTGCCCTGCTGATGCTCTTCCTCGAATACATTTAGCCATAACCCCTGAACAAGCATGCAGCACATCAGGTGCTCTGACTGAAGGGTGACTGGATTAGCTGCATGCTTGTTTCAAGTGTGTGGTTCAGACACTACTGCAGCCAAAGAGATCAGCAGGGATGCCAGGCAACTGGTATTGTTTAACAGGAAATAAACATGGCAGCCTCCATACCACTCACTTCAGGTGTCCTTTAAACTGAAAGTAAATAAGTGAGACTGCAGGAATGCAATCTTTACCATTGCAGCTACACATACAATTTTCTCATAATCCCGGGGGGTACACGAGACCACAGCCAGGGGTACACAGCGCCAGGACTGTTATTACAACCGAAGGTCATCACAGGGGGCGCTGGTACTAACGCGAGGGAAGCCAGGGGGAGGAAGTAGAAAGAGGTTGCGGGGATCCCGGAAGATGAGTTGTTAAACTATGCCCAACTCCCCCGCCGCTGTGCCTATCCCCTGCCTACCTATACTGGAGGCACCTGCCTTGCTAGCCTATACTGGGTGGTAACTATTCTGGCTACCTATACTGGAGGCACCTACCTTACTAGCCTATACTGGGTGGCAACTATTCTGGCTACCTATACTGGAGGCACCTACCTAGCTAAGCTATACTGGGGGCAACTATACTGGCTACCTATACTGGAGGCACCTACCTTGCTAGCCTATACTGGGTGGCAAATATTCTGGCTACCTATACTGGAGGCACCTGCCTTGCTAACCTATACTAGGTGGCAATTATACTGGCTCCCTATACTGGGGGCACCTACCTAGTTAACCTATACTGGGGGCACTTACCTAGCTAACCTATGCTGGGTGGCAACTATACTGGCTACCTATACTGGAGGCACCTACCTAGCTAAGCTAACCTATACTGGGGGCAACTATACTGGCTACCTATACTGGAGGCACCTACCTAGCTAACCTATACTGGGTGGCAACTATACTGGCTACCTATACTGGAGGCACCTACCTAGCTAAGCTAACCTATACTGGGTGGCAACTATACTGACTACCTATACTGGAGGCACCTACCTGGTTAGCCTGTACTGGGGGGTAACTATACTGGCTACCTATACTGGAGGCACCTACCTGGTTAGCCTGTACTGGGGGGTAACTATACTGGCTACCTATACTGGAGGCACCTACCTAGCTAACCTATACTGGGTGGCAACTATACTGGCTACCAATACTGGAGGCACCTACCTAGCTAACCTATACTGGGGCCAACTATACTGGCTACCTATACTGGAGGCACCTACCTAGCTAACCTATACTGGGGGCCACTATACTGACTACCTATACTGGAGGCACTTACCTAGCTAAGCTACCCTATACTGGGTGACAACTATAATGGCTACCTATACTGGAGGCACCTACCTAGTTAACCTATACTGGGTGGCAACTATACTGGCTAACTATACTGGCGGTACCTACCTAGCTAACCTATACTGGGTGACAACTAATGGCTACTATACTGGAGGCACCTACCTAGCTAAGCTAACCTATACTGGATGACAACTATACTGGCTACCTATACTGGAGGCACCTACCTGACTAGCCTATACTGGGGGGTAACTATACTGGCTACCTATACTGGAGGCACCTACCTAGTTAACCTATACTGGATGATAACAATACTGGCTACCTATACTGGAGGCACCTGCCTAGTTAACCTATACTGGATGATAACAATACTGGCTACCTATACTGGAGGCACCTGCCTAGTTAACCTATACTGGATGGCAACTATACTGGAGGTACCTAATTAGCTAACCTATACTGGCAACCTATACTGGAGGCACCTACCTAGCTAAACTAACCTATACTGGACTGGGTGGCAACTATACTGGCTACCTATACTGGTGGCATCTACCTAGCTAAGCTAACCTATACTGGGTTGCAACTATACTGGCTACCTATACTGGAGGCACCTACCTAGCTAGCTAAGCTAACCTATACTGGGGGCAACTATACTGGCTACCTATACTGGGTGGCAACTATACTGGCTACCTACACTGGAGGCACCTACCTAGCTAAGCTAACCTATACTGGGTGGCAACTATACTAGCTACCTATACTGGAGGCACCTACCTGGTTAGCCTGTACTGGGGGGTAACTATTCTGGCTACCTATACTGGAGGCACCTGCCTTGCTAACCTATACCGGGTGGCAATTATACTGGCTCCCTATACTGGGGGCACCTACCTAGTTAACCTATACTGGGGGCACTTGCCTAGCTAACCTATGCTGGGTGGCAACTATACTGGCTACCTATACTGGAGGCACCTATCTAGCTAAGCTAACCTATAGTTGACTGGGTGGCAACTATACTGGCTACCTATACTGGAGGCACCTACCTAGCTAAGCTAACCTATACTGGGGGCAACTATACTGGCTACCTATACTGGTGGCATCTACCTAGCTAAGCTAACCTATACTGGGGGCAACTATACTGGCTACCTATACTGGCGGCACCTACCTGGCTAACTTATACTGGGTGGCAACTATACTGGCTACCTATACTGGAGGCACCTACCTAGCTAAGCTAACCTATACTGGGTGGCAACTATACTAGCTACCTATACTGGAGGCACCTACCTAGCTAAGCTAACCTATACTGGGTGGCAACTATACTAGCTACCTATACTGGAGGCACCTACCTAGCTAAGCTAACCTATACTGGGTGGCAACTATACTAGCTACCTATACTGGAGGCACCTACCTAGCTAAGCTAACCTATACTGGGTGGCAACTATACTGGGTGGGAACTACCTGGTTAGCCTGTACTGGGGGGTAACTATACTGGCTACCTATACTGGAGGCACCTACCTAGCTAATCTATACTGGGTGGCAACTATACTGGCTAGCTATACTGGAGGTACCTACCTAGCTAACCTATACTGGGTGGCAACTATACTGGCTACCTATACTGGAGGCACCTACCTAGTTAACCTATACTGGATGATAACAATACTGGCTACCTATACTGGAGGCACCTGCCTAGTTAACCTATACTGGATGGCAACTATACTGGAGGTACCTAATTAGCTAACCTATACTGGCAACCTATACTGGAGGCACCTACCTAGCTAAGCTAACCTATACTGGACTGGGTGGCAACTATACTGGCTACCTATACTGGTGGCATCTACCTAGCTAAGCTAACCTATACTGGCTACCTATACTGGAGGCACCTACCTAGCTAGCTAAGCTAACCTATACTGGGGGCAACTATACTGGCTACCTATACTGGAGGCACCTACCTACCTAGCTAAGCTAACCTATACTGGGGGCAACTATACTGGCTACCTATACTGGAGGCACCTTCCTGGCTAACCTATACTGGGTGGCAACTATACTGGCTACCTACACTGGAGGCACCTACCTAGCTAAGCTAACCTATACTGGGTGGCAACTATACTAGCTACCTATACTGGAGGCACCTACCTGGTTAGCCTGTACTGGGGGGTAACTATTCTGGCTACCTATACTGGAGGCACCTGCCTTGCTAACCTATACCGGGTGGCAATTATACTGGCTCCCTATACTGGGGGCACCTACCTAGTTAACCTATACTGGGGGCACTTGCCTAGCTAACCTATGCTGGGTGGCAACTATACTGGCTACCTATACTGGAGGCACCTATCTAGCTAAGCTAACCTATAGTTGACTGGGTGGCAACTATACTGGCTACCTATACTGGAGGCACCTACCTAGCTAAGCTAACCTATACTGGGGGCAACTATACTGGCTACCTATACTGGAGGCACCTACCTAGCTAAGCTAACCTATACTGGACTGGGTGGCAACTATACTGGCTACCTATACTGGTGGCATCTACCTAGCTAAGCTAACCTATACTGGGTTGCAACTATACTGGCTACCTATACTGGAGGCACCTACCTAGCTAGCTAAGCTAACCTATACTGGGGGCAACTATACTGGCTACCTATACTGGAGGCACCTACCTACCTAGCTAAGCTAACCTATACTGGGGGCAACTATACTGGCTACCTATACTGGAGGCACCTTCCTGGCTAACCTATACTGGGTGGCAACTATACTGGCTACCTACACTGGAGGCACCTACCTAGCTAAGCTAACCTATACTGGGTGGCAACTATACTAGCTACCTATACTGGAGGCACCTACCTGGTTAGCCTGTACTGGGGGGTAACTATTCTGGCTACCTATACTGGAGGCACCTGCCTTGCTAACCTATACCGGGTGGCAATTATACTGGCTCCCTATACTGGGGGCACCTACCTAGTTAACCTATACTGGGGGCACTTGCCTAGCTAACCTATGCTGGGTGGCAACTATACTGGCTACCTATACTGGAGGCACCTATCTAGCTAAGCTAACCTATAGTTGACTGGGTGGCAACTATACTGGCTACCTATACTGGAGGCACCTACCTAGCTAAGCTAACCTATACTGGGGGCAACTATACTGGCTACCTATACTGGAGGCACCTACCTGGCTAACCTATACTGGGTGGCAACTATACTGGCTACCTACACTGGAGGCACCTACCTAGCTAAGCTAACCTATACTGGGTGGCAACTATACTAGCTACCTATACTGGAGGCACCTACCTAGCTAAGCTAACCTATGCTGGGTGGCAACTATACTGGCTACCTATACTGGAGGCACCTATCTAGCTAAGCTAACCTATAGTTGACTGGGTGGCAACTATACTGGCTACCTATACTGGAGGCACCTACCTAGCTAAGCTAACCTATACTGGGGGGTAACTATACTGGCTACCTATACTGGAGGCACTTACCTAGCTAAGCTACCCTATACTGGGTGACAACTATAATGGCTACCTATACTGGAGGCACCTACCTAGTTAACCTATACTGGGTGACAACTAATGGCTACCTATACTGGAGGCACCTACCTAGCTAAGCTAACCTGTACTGGGTGACAACTGTACTGGCTACCTATACTGGAGGCACCTACCTGACTAGCCTATACTGAGGGGTAACTATACTGGCTACCTATACTGGAGGCAACTGCCTAGTTAACCTATACTGGATGGCAACTATACTGGAGGTACCTAATTAGCTAACCTATACTGGCAACCTATACTGGAGGCACCTACCTAGCTAAGCTAACCTATACTGGACTGGGTGGCAACTATACTGGCTACCTATACTGGAGGTACCTCCCTAGCTAACCTATACTGGGGGGTAACTATACTGGCTACCTATACTGGAGGCACCTACCTAGCTAACCTATACTGGGGCAACTATACTGGCTACCTATACTGGAGGCACCTACCTAGCTAACCTATACTGGGGGCAACTATACTGGCTACCTATACTGGAGGCACCACCTAGCTAACCTATGCTGGGTGCAACTATGCTGGCTAACTATACTGGAGGCACCTGCCTAGTTAACCTATACTGGATGGCAACTATATTGGCTTTCCTATACTGGAGGCACCTGCCTAGTTAACCTATACTGGATGGCAACTATACTGGAGGTACCTAATTAGCTAACCTATACTGGCAACCTATACTGGAGGCACCTACCTAGCTAAGCTAACCTATACTGGGTGGCAACTATACTGGCTACCTATACTGGGGGCACCTGCCTAGTTAACCTATACTGGGGGCAACTATACTGGATACCTATACTGGGGGCAACTATACTGGCTAACTATACTGGAGGCACCTGCCTAGTTAACCTATACTGGATGGCAACTATATTGGCTTTCCTATACTGGAGGCACCTGCCTAGTTAACCTATACTGGATGGCAACTATACTGGAGGTACCTAATTAGCTAACCTATACTGGCTACCTATACTGGGGGCACCTGCCTAGTTAACCTATACTGGGGGCAACTATACTGGAGGTACGTAACTAGCTAACCTATACTGGGCCAAATATGTCGACCAGTGAGAGAGAGGAGGATTCGGCACTAGTTGCTGCTGGCACACTCTGTAGGGGTCAGTGTTGGACAGTTTGATGTGCCTCCAGACGGTTTGAAGCATTCACACCAATGTAGTAGAAAAGTACAATCCGGGCACCAATAAACTGCAAATTCCACGCTTTATATCATCCCCACATACAGACAGATACAGATGCACAGGGCTGGTCTAACAGCCGTTTTACAAGCAAACACGCTTGCTTCCTCAGGAAAAATATACTGGCTACCTATACTAGAGGCACCTACCTAGTTAACCTATACTGGGGGCAACTATATTGGCTACCTATAGCCAGTACCCTCTGTCATAAGTCATCTCCCTTTGTGCTAATATGGATCTTTCCTCAACCAAGGTGTGATGCCTGAAGTCCTGAGAGCTGCCAGCAGGGGGCGCTGTGACACAAGACTGAATGTAGTTCATCACAACGCTCTTTTATTGATAGTTTTTTTTTTTTTAACCACTGATTTTTTCGCATGGCTTCACAAGAGCATGTTTAAAGGCTCGCATCGCTCCATCTGTCTGTCAGAGGAGCTCACAATCTAATGTGCTTTTTACCAGGAGAAATCCAGTTACCCTGGCTGGATATTTTTGGGGTCCCCTCTCAACAAACCTCGGGAAAACATTCACAGTTCAGCGAGCAGCTGGTATCCTGGCCAGTAATGAAGAGTGCAATATCTCCCTGTTCAATGCAGCAATCTTACCAGCGTGAATGTCAAGACAAGCAGGGCCGGTTTAAGCAACAATGGGGTCCCAGGGCAAAATAAACCGGGGGGGGCCCCTCCAACATATACCCCGGAACAAAAATCGGCATTAAGGGACCTTTTTGCAGCTGGTATAGTCAGGGTGTGAAGCCCCAATCGGTCGGAGCTCCACATTCTGGCTACCCCAGCCTGCATGGGGGACAAGGGGTTAAAAAGTTTCAGGAGGGGCGACCCCACATAATTTTTTTTTTTTTTTAATTCCTACACTCTAAACATAAAAAAAAAATTGGGAAAATAGGAAAAAATGTCAGGGATCTTCATACAGCCATATTGCGGCTGTATAGCGATCCCTGGCCAAAGCGCTGCGGTTGCGTATGGACCCCCAGGAAACCCCGTCTGGAAATTTATTGCGCTTTCGTTTGATGCATGTAAAATTACACTACCGGTAGGTTTGCTACTAAAAGTTACATTTACCGCATGTAAAAGTATACTTTTTTCCTTCAAAACTTTAAAATCGATTTTCTCAAAAACTATAAGGTCTTTTTGAAAAATTGTTTTTTCCTCTTATTCCTAATAATCTCCTTAACATATCCTGCAAATTTAGGGTTTCTAGCATTTAAGGTGGATTTGCCATTAACCATTAAAGTCGGCAGGTTTTTAAATGTGTATTTTTTTTCCTTTGAAACTTTAAAATTGATTTTCTCAAAAACTATAAGGCTGATTTGAACATTTTTTTTCCTCTTGTAGCCACTGGGGGCCCCTACAAGCTCTGGGGCCCTGGGGCAGCTGCCTCCTTTGCCTCTATGGTAGCGCCGGCCCTGAAGGCAAGCCTATTCCCCGCTGCCAGGCGCAGGCTGTATCAGTGATATATCTGTGAGCTACGCAGGATACGGAGGGAGGAGTCAGTGAGATCCCCCTCCGTGCTACGCCGAGGCCTATTCCCCGCTGCACGGTGCAGGCTGTATCAGTGATATATCTGTGAGCTACGCAGGATACGGAGGGAGGAGTCTATGAGATCCGCCGCCCCCTCCGTGCTACGCCGAGGCCTATTCCCTGCTGCACGGTGCAGGCTGTATCAGTGATATATCTGTGAGCTACGAGGGATACGGAGGGAGGAGTCTATGAGATCCGCCGCCCCCTCCGTGCTACGCCGAGGCCTATTCCCCGCTGCACGTCGCAGGGTGTATCAGTGATATATCTGTGAGCTATGCGAGATACAGAGGGAGGAGTCTATGAGATCCCCTGCCCCCTCCATGCTACGCCGAGGCCTATTCCCCGCTGCACGGCGCAGGCTGTATCAGTGATATATCTGTGAGCTACGCAGGATACAGAGGGAGGAGTCTGAGATCCCCTGCCCCCTCCATGCTACGCCGAGGCCTATTCCCCGCTGCACGGCGCAGGCTGTATCAGTGATATATCTGTGAGCTATGCGAGATACAGAGGGAGGAGTCTATGAGATCCCCTGCCCCCTCCATGCTACGCCGAGGCCTATTCCCCGCTGCACGGCGCAGGCTGTATCAGTGATATATCTGTGAGCTACGCAGGATACAGAGGGAGGAGTCTATGAGATCCGCTGCCCCCTCCGTGCTACGCCGAGACCTATTCCCCGCTGCACGGCGCAGGCTGTATCAGTGATATATCTGTGAGCTACGCAGGATACAGAGGGAGGAGTCTATGAGATCCCCTGCCCCCTCCGTGCTACGCCGAGGCCTATTCCCCGCTGCCAGGCGCAGGCTGTATCAGTGATATATCTGTGAGCTACGCAGGATACGGAGGGAGGAGTCAGTGAGATCCCCCTCCGTGCTACGCCGAGGCCTTTTCCCCGCTGCACGGCACAGGCTGTATCAGTGATATATCTGTGAGCTACGCAGGATACAGAGGGAGGAGTCTATGAGATCCCCTGCCCCCTCCATGCTACGCCGAGGCCTATTCCCCGCTGCACGGCGCAGGCTGTATCAGTGATATGTCTGTGAGCTATGCGATATACGGAGGGAGGAGTCTATGAGATCCGCCGCCCCCTCCGTGCTACGCCGAGGCCTATTCCCTGCTGCACGGCGCAGGCTGTATCAGTGCTATATCTGTGAGCTACGCGAGATACGGAGGGAGGAGTCTGAGATCCGCCGCCCCCTCCGTGCTACGCTGAGGCCTATTCCCCGCTGCACGGCGCAGGCTGTATCAGTGCTATATCTGTGAGCTACGCGAGATACGGAGGGAGGAGTCTATGAGATCCGCCGCCCCCTCCGTGCTACGCCGAGGCCTATTCCCCGCTGCACGGCGCAGGCTGTATCAGTGATATGTCTGTGAGCTATGCGAGATACAGAGGGAGGAGTCTATGAGATCCGCTGCCCCCTCCATGCTACGCCGAGGCCTATTCCCCGCTGCACGGCGCAGGCTGTATCAGTGATATATCTGTGAGCTACAAGGGATACGGAGGGAGGAGTCAGTGAGATCCGCCACCCCCTCCGTGCTACGCCGAGGCCTATTCCCCGCTGCACGGCGCAGGCTGTATCAGTGATATATCTGAGCTACAAGGGATACGGAGGGAGGAGTCAGTGAGATCCGCCGCCCCCTCCATGCTATGCCGAGGCCTATTCCCCACTGCACGGCGCAGGCTGTATCAGTGATATATCTGTGAGCTACGAGGGATACGGAGGGAGGAGTCAGTGAGATCCGCCACCCCCTCCATGCTACGCCGAGGCCTATTCCCCGCTGCACGGCGCAGGCTGTATCAGTGATATATCTGTGAGCTACAAGGGATACGGAGGGAGGAGTCAGTGAGATCCGCCACCCCCTCCGTGCTACGCCGAGGCCTATTCCCCGCTGCACGGCGCAGGCTGTATCAGTGATATATCTGAGCTACAAGGGATACGGAGGGAGGAGTCAGTGAGATCCGCCACCCCCTCCATGCTACGCCGAGGCCTATTCCCCGCTGCACGGCGCAGGCTGTATCAGTGATATATCTGTGAGCTACGCAGGATACAGAGGGAGGAGTCAATGAGATCCGCCGCCCCCTCCGTGCTATGCCGAGGCCTATTCCCCGCTGCACGGCGCAGGCTGTATCAGTGATATATCTGTGAGCTACGAGGGATACAGAGGGAGGAGTCAGTGAGATCCGCCGCCCCCTCCGTGCCACGCCGAGGCCTATTCCCCGCTGCACGGCGCAGGCTGCATCAGTGATATATCTGTGAGCTACAAGGGATACGGAGGGAGGAGTCAGTGAGATCCGCCACCCCCTCCGTGCTACGCCGAGGCCTATTCCCCGCTGCACGGCGCAGGCTGTATCAGTGATATATCTGAGCTACAAGGGATACGGAGGGAGGAGTCAGTGAGATCCGCCACCCCCTCCGTGCTACGCCGAGGCCTATTCCCCGCTGCACGGCGCAGGCTGTATCAGTGATATATCTGTGAGCTACAAGGGATACGGAGGGAGGAGTCAGTGAGATCCGCCACCCCCTCCGTGCTACGCCGAGGCCTATTCCCCGCTGCACGGCGCAGGCTGTATCAGTGATATATCTGTGAGCTATGCGGGATACAGAGGGAGAAGTCAATGAGATCCGCCGCCCCCTCCGTGCTACGCCGAGGCCTATTCCCCGCTGCACGGCGCAGGCTGTATCAGTGATATATCTGTGAGTTACGAGGGATACGGAGGGAGGAGTCTATGAGATCCGCCGCCCCCTCCGTGCCACGCCGAGGCCTATTCCTCGCTGCACGGCGCAGGCTGTATCGGTGATATATCTGTGAGCTATGCGAGATACAGAGGGAGGAGTCTATGAGATCCGCCACCCCCTCCGTGCTACGCCGAGGCCTATTCCCCGCTGCACGGCGCAGGCTGTATCAGTGATATATCTGAGCTACAAGGGATACGGAGGGAGGAGTCAGTGAGATCCCCCGCCCCCTCCGTGCTACGCCGAGGCCTATTCCCCGCTGCACGGCGCAGGCTGTATCAGTGATATGTCTGTGAGCTATGCGAGATACAGAGGGAGGAGTCTATGAGATCCGCTGCCCCCTCCATGCTACGCCGAGGCCTATTCCCCGCTGCACGGCGCAGGCTGTATCAGTGATATATCTGTGAGCTACGCAGGATACGGAGGGAGGAGTCAGTGAGATCCGCCACCCCCTCCGTGCTACGCCGAGGCCTATTCCCCGCTGCACGGCGCAGGCTGTATCAGTGATATATCTGAGCTACAAGGGATACGGAGGGAGGAGTCAGTGAGATCCGCCACCCCCTCCATGCTACGCCGAGGCCTATTCCCCGCTGCACGGCGCAGGCTGTATCAGTGATATATCTGTGAGCTACAAGGGATACGGAGGGAGGAGTCAGTGAGATCCGCCACCCCCTCCGTGCTACGCCGAGGCCTATTCCCCGCTGCACGGCGCAGGCTGTATCAGTGATATATCTGAGCTACAAGGGATACGGAGGGAGGAGTCAGTGAGATCCGCCACCCCCTCCGTGCTACGCCGAGGCCTATTCCTCGCTGCACGGCGCAGGCTGTATCAGTGATATATCTGTGAGCTACGCAGGATACGGAGGGAGGAGTCAGTGAGATCCGCCACCCCCTCCGTGCTACGCCGAGGCCTATTCCCCGCTGCACGGCGCAGGCTGTATCAGTGATATATCTGTGAGTTACGAGGAATATGGAGGGAGGAGTCAGTGAGATCCGCCGCCCCCTCCGTGCTACGCCGAGGCCTATTCCCCGCTGCACGGCGCAGGCTGTATCAGTGATATATCTGTGAGTTACAAGGGATACGGAGGGAGGAGTCAGTGAGATCCGCCACCCCCTCCGTGCTACGCCGAGGCCTATTCCCCGCTGCACGGCGCAGGCTGTATCAGTGATATATCTGAGCTACAAGGGATACGGAGGGAGGAGTCAGTGAGATCCGCCACCCCCTCCGTGCTACGCCGAGGCCTATTCCCCGCTGCACGGCGCAGGCTGTATCAGTGATATATCTGTGAGTTACGAGGGATACAGAGGGAGAAGTCAATGAGATCCGCCGCCCCCTCCGTGCCACGCCGAGGCCTATTCCCCGCTGCACGGCGCAGGCTGTATCAGTGATATATCTGTGAGCTACAAGGGATACGGAGGGAGGAGTCAGTGAGATCCGCCACCCCCTCCATGCTACGCCGAGGCCTATTCCCCGCTGCACGGCGCAGGCTGTATCAGTGATATATCTGTGAGCTACGCAGGATACAGAGGGAGAAGTCAATGAGATCCGCCGCCCCCTCCGTGCCACGCCGAGGCCTATTCCCCGCTGCACGGCGCAGGCTGTATCAGTGATATATCTGTGAGCTACGAGGGATACGGAGGGAGGAGTCAGTGAGATCCGCCACCCCCTCCGTGCTACGCCGAGGCCTATTCCCCGCTGCACGGCGCAGGCTGTATCAGTGATATATCTGAGCTACAAGGGATACGGAGGGAGGAGTCAGTGAGATCCGCCACCCCCTCCGTGCTACGCCGAGGCCTATTCCCCGCTGCACGGCGCAGGCTGTATCAGTGATATATCTGTGAGCTACAAGGGATACGGAGGGAGGAGTCAGTGAGATCCGCCGCCCCCTCCGTGCTACGCTGAGGCCTATTCCTCGCTGCACGGCGCAGGCTGTATCAGTGATATATCTGTGAGCTATGCGGGATACAGAGGGAGAAGTCAATGAGATCCGCCGCCCCCTCCGTGCTACGCTGAGGCCTATTCCCCGCTGCACGGCGCAGGCTGTATCAGTGATATATCTGTGAGCTATGCGGGATACGGAGGGAGGAGTCAGTGAGATCCCCCGCCCCCTCCGTGCTACGCCGAGGCCTATTCCCCGCTGCACGGCGCAGGCTGTATCAGTGATATATCTGTGAGTTACGAGGGATACGGAGGGAGGAGTCTATGAGATCCGCCGCCCCCTCCGTGCCACGCCGAGGCCTATTCCCGACTGTACGGAGCAGGCTGTATCAGTGATATATCTGTGAGTTACGAGGGATACGGAGGGAGGAGTCTATGAGATCCGCCGCCCCCTCCGTGCTACGCCGAGGCCTATTCCTCGCTGCACGGCGCAGGCTGTATCAGTGATATATATTTGTGAGCTACGAGGAATACGGAGGGAGGAGTCAATGAGATCCGCCGCCCCCTCCGTGCTACGCCGAGGCCTATTCCCCGCTGCACGGCGCAGGCTGTATCAGTGATATGTCTGTAAGCTATGCGAGATACAGAGGGAGGAGTCTATGAGATCCGCTGCCCCCTCCATGCTACGCCGAGGCCTATTCCCCGCTGCACGGCGCAGGCTGTATCAGTGATATATCTGAGCTACAAGGGATACGGAGGGAGGAGTCAGTGAGATCTGCCACCCCCTCCATGCTACGCCGAGGCCTATTCCCCGCTGCACGGCGCAGGCTGTATCAGTGATATATCTGTGAGCTACGCAGGATACAGAGGGAGAAGTCAATGAGATCCGCCGCCCCCTCCGTGCTACGCCGAGGCCTATTCCCCGCTGCACGGCGCAGGCTGTATCAGTGATATATCTGTGAGCTACAAGGGATACGGAGGGAGGAGTCAGTGAGATCCGCCACCCCCTCCGTGCTACGCCGAGGCCTATTCCCCGCTGCACGGCGCAGGCTGTATCAGTGATATATCTGAGCTACAAGGGATACGGAGGGAGGAGTCAGTGAGATCTGCCACCCCCTCCATGCTACGCCGAGGCCTATTCCCCGCTGCACGGCGCAGGCTGTATCAGTGATATATCTGTGAGCTACGCAGGATACAGAGGGAGAAGTCAATGAGATCCGCCGCCCCCTCCGTGCTACGCCGAGGCCTATTCCCCGCTGCACGGCGCAGGCTGTATCAGTGATATATCTGTGAGTTACGAGGGATACGGAGGGAGGAGTCTATGAGATCCGCCGCCCCCTCCGTGCTACGCCGAGGCCTATTCCTCGCTGCACGGCGCAGGCTGTATCAGTGATATATCTGTGAGTTACAAGGGATACGGAGGGAGGAGTCAGTGAGATCCGCCACCCCCTCCGTGCTACGCCGAGGCCTATTCCCCGCTGCACGGCGCAGGCTGTATCAGTGATATATCTGTGAGCTATGCGGGATACGGAGGGAGGAGTCAGTGAGATCCCCCGCCCCCTCCGTGCTACGCCGAGGCCTATTCCCCGCTGCACGGCGCAGGCTGTATCAGTGATATATCTGTGAGCTACGAGGAATACGGAGGGAGGAGTCAATGAGACCGTTAACTTTTTTTAGCTTTAGAAAAATCTTTCTGTGCAAAAACGAAAACGTATGTTATTGAAATGAAATGTTTATAGTGTGTTCTGCGATCCTCAAGATTGAAGTGTATCTGTATGTGCCACAACGGCTTCCCCTGTCCTACGTCGGGCCGTTCCAGCACTGCATCCCGCGATATACTGCCGGCAAGGGCTTGTCAGTGGTTCATGCATGCGCAGTAGCACGAATCCGCTCATGCTTCAGTGGAAAAAGCCGAGTGCGGTTGGGTCCGTGAGGCTGCGCATGTGCAAGCCGCTTACCCAGTAGCACGGACCTGACTGGGTTTAGGTTATTACAGAAGCTCAAGCGGTGCCATGCTGCTGCACATGCGCAGTGCGGCCGCGATCCTCGGGGGTGTCAGTTCTGGAACAGCCTAGTGGAGGAGGGAGGAGGCGTCTGGGGAATCCAAAGGCTTCCCCGCCCCGAGGAAAGTATCACAAAACATTAGGTTGTAAACCTCACAGGTTTGTTTTAACGAGGAGATTCGAACTTCATCCCAATCCATAACTGGTACCCCCTTTTCCCACCAGAAATCTTTACCTTTTCTCAAGTACCAGGTGGGGTCTGTATGGCTGATATTGTGGGGAAACCCCTCCCACAGTGTGATGTCATGGCCTTGGTCCTGACAGTGTGCTGTCTGTGAACCTCGTTGCATTGTGGGAAATAACAGCTGTTTCCAACTGCCAAGAAAGCTGTATCTCCCTCACTGCCAGGGCCGGATTTACCATATGGCACTTTAGGCATGTGCCTACCGGCGCCTAATTCTGGAAAGGCGGCTTACTTTCTTTCTCCCTCCTTCCCTATGTAGAGCCCTTAGAGCCTAAATGAGAGTTTAATCGCCCTGCCCTCAGAATTCCACTGACGAGATCTCCCTCCAGTCGAGGGCACCACAAGCTACTTAAAGAGGATCTGTAACATCAAAATGTCCCCTGGGGGGTACTCACCTCGGGAGGGGGAAGCCTCCGGATCCTAATGAGGCTTCCCACGCCGTCCTCCATCCCTCAGGGGTCTCGCTGCAGCCCTCCGAACAGCGGCGACGTAATTATTTACCTTTACGGCTCCTGCGCAGGCGCTCTGGCGGCTGGCGGCTCCGAAGTAGGCGGAAATACCCGCTCGCCGTCGAGTCTGCTCTACTGCGCAGGTGCAAGTTTCCGGCGCCTGCGCAGTAGAGCGGACCCGACTGAGATCGGGTATTTCCGCCTATTTCGGAGCCGAGAGCAGCCACAGCGCCCTCCGCTGGAGCCAGCAAAGGTAAATATTGAAGCTACAGTCGGGTCTGTCGGCCGGCTGTTCGGAGGGCTGCAGCGAGACCCCTGAGGGACAGAGGACGGCGTGGCAAGCCTCATTAGGATCCGGAGGCTTCCCCCACCCGAGGTGAATACCCTCCAGGGGATATTTTTGAGGTTACAGTGTCTCTTTAATACTGTGGGTACCTCAGGCTCACTAATGCTAAGGGGCACCTGTGACCTATGACAGGCAAGGGAAGTAAGGGAGAAGTGACAGCTGGGCCAGGCAGCACACTTGCGGTGCGGTTCGGCAGGGAGTTTGTAGGCTTATGAAGGGCGAGGTCTAGGGCACCAGCACATCTGTGCCTATAGGCTCTTGTGAGGTAAATCCAGGACTGCTCTCTGCCTAGAACTCTCAGTAACGAACATTCCGTACAGATCACCTGGCAGAACTAAAGATGTCACCACCAGAGATACATTTCAGAGTGTAAATTGGGGAGAGGAAAGAAATGGCCAAACACCAACTAAATAATCTATAAATGAATATTGTATAAAATAAGCAATGTTATTCATTGTTATTTTCACTACAGGTCCTCTTTAGAGACCAAGAAGTTACCAAATGAGGTAAATCTAGGTATTCAAAACAGCTAACCTGGACAGTTTACATCAGTTGAAAGAATGTACCGTGTACAATAAGATTGTCTGCGTTACCAGATTTTATTTTTAACATTAACCACTTCCGGATACCGGGTGGTTTGGCTGATCTGTGCTGCGGGGGCTCTTCAGCCCGCAGCACAGATCAGAAATCGTGCAGGGCGATCAGACTTCCCCCCTTTTTTCCCCACTAGGGGGATGTCCTGCTGGGGGGGTCTGATCGCCGCCGCGCTGCTGTGCCTAGCGGGGGGGGGGCTCCTCAAAGCCCCCCTCCGCAGCGCTAGTCCTCCCTCTGCCGCCTTCCCTCCCTCTCCCGTCCCCTGTATGCGGCGCAGGACGGAAAGCCGTCCTGCGCCGGATAGGATAGGCTTTAGCCTATCAGATGCCGGCGATCCCCGGCCAATCAGAGGCCGGGGATCGCCGATCTCCGTCACGGCGCTGCTGCGCAGCAGCGCCGTATGTATGTAAACAGCGGGAAAGATCTTCCCCGCCTGTTTACATTTACCCTGCGAGCCACGATCGGAGGCTCGCAGGGTGTTCACGGAGACACCCTCCGTGAACTGACATGGAACGTTTCCATGGAAACCGCTTCAGGATTCAGGGGCGTACATATGCGTACGCAGAATCCTGAAGTGGTTAAACATAATAATAATAATAATAATAATAATGCTTGGAAGAAGAAAGAGAAATCGAGAGCCCAATATGGTGTAGTATTGTTGAGTTGGTTGTGGTTTAAAGCAAAATATTTAGAAATACTCACAAACATGGGTTACCCATAGGCAACCACTTCAAGTGCAGGTGGGGAGTATTAGAACCTGACCCCACTCAGGTTATTAAGATGTCGCTCTCTGTAGATAGGAAACGGGGTAGCACCCCTCCACTGAGGGTGGACTCAAGATTTCAGCAAGGCTTGGTGTACAGAGGCGCCAGAGTAGAATAAAAACGTTTAAAAATCGTCTAAAAGAGGGGGATGTTCAGGTGGACTTACCTCCCTCAAAAATATAGAACTCAATTGAGTTACAATATATCAATACAAAAAACGTTTTATTCAACTCCACTTAGTGCAACACGTTTCGCAGGTGTGGTCCTGCTTCATCAGGCAAACAGGTGTATAATTCAATGGGTCTAGATGCAGAAGTGAGCGCTCACTTCTGCATCTATTGTGACTCAATTGAGTTTTATATTTTTGAGGGAGGTAAGTCCACCTGAACATCCCCCTCTTTTAGACGGTTTTTAAAAGTTTTTATTCTACTCTGGCGCCTCTGTACACCAAGCCTTGCTGAAATAATAATAATAATAATCCGAACATTTGTAGAGCGCTTTTCTCCTGTTGTACTCAAAGCACTCAAGAGCTGCAGCCACTGAGACGTGCTCAGGAGGCCACCCTGCAGTGTTAGGGAGTCTTGCATTGAACTCCTTACTGAATAGGTACTGACCCTAGCCAGGATTTGAACCCTGGTCTCCCATGTCAAAGGCGGTGCCCTTAACCAGTACACTATCCAGCCACTGATGACATCATCCCTGCACTACTGCATACTCTAAAGTAAAACAGACCGCAGTTATAGGAATACGACGTGGCTCAAATGTGTGTGTAATTGTTGGTGGTTATGTGAGCCTAATAGGTGAGGTTCAGCGGATGCCCTGCGCTGTATAGCCAGAGGCCACTGCCTGACGTGAGCTCTGATCCAGAGAAGGATAATTGGGAAGTATGAAGTAAGGAGAAACCTTCTCCAAACACGATAAAAGAGATTCCCCAGAGGACGGGGAGCAGCATGGAGCACTGACTGACACTCAAACACTTTTTGTTGAGTAAAACTTCAGTTTGACTTTATAGTTGTAAAGGAGTGTTAGCAGGCATTGCCTAATATGTTTGTATGTGCACCCAAATAAAAATTAGCAGTTAGGAGTATTGGTAATCGTAGATTAGTGTAGGTGTTAAAAGTAACCGATCCTCCTGCTTTGTGCAGCCAACTAAGCTACTAACACATGTTAAACTTCCCCTGACATTGCTGGCCTCCCTTGTAGTGATCTGCCTATTCAGGACAAGTTCCTGTCTTCAAATGCCTACTGTTCTTCCATGAATTTCCAATGACGTTCCCACAGGATTGGTCTCTACACACTATTCATTCCAGAACCACTGCTTAAAACGGCCTGTAGGTGGTCTATGCACACTATACAGCACATCGCGGACGCAATTTCATGCAGGCATTCCTGGCATGTTACGTGCGCGTTGTGGTGTGTAATAGTGCTGGTTTTAGTGGCTGCGAGAGGAATTGTGTGATAACATGCTTCCGGCCGTGTTACATTGCAATGCGTAGGAACGCACCGCTGTACTGTGAATGGTAACCCGGAAGTCGATGGACTCAGATGTTACCATGCGGATTGCTCGCTGAGTTCAGTGCGTCATGACTGCTGCTTTTCGAAAGTTTAATGGAACACTACAGGTTAACATATTTTTTTCAATTGAGATAGGAAATGTTTGGGAAGTGCTGCTAAGTACGGGTGTATACATTTGAATCCTTATCTCTTTGTTTACTGTTATCTCATTCCTATCCCTCTTTTCTGACGGCAGTCTGCTTTAATCTGAGTGAGAATGAGCCATGAGGGGATGGGGAAATTCCCTCACAGTGCATCTGTTAACCCTGTGTATGTAGAGAGCTCAATCTGAGACAGGCAGAGCTTTCTCTCACAGAGAGCAGAGGAAATGTATCTTATGTGCAACATAAACATTTGTAATTGTGTGTGTGAAACCTGACACCTGTTTTCATAGAACTCTGCTTCAGTATTACACTTTTCTTAGCATGTCAGACTGCAGAAATTCACCTCTGCAAATGAGACATTCCAAATGTAGCTAAAAATGATATTTAACATGAAAAGTAGGAAAATGTTTACGCAGCTATTTAGATATTATTTGTACATTGTTATTTTAGAACACATGGGTATTGATAGTGTTCCTTTATATGGAGTTTTTTTTTTTTTTTTTGCGGAGATATTTAGCATCGTGTTAAGTTGTTCTTTCCCGTTTTAGGTGAGATGGTGAACGCCGGAGACGCGCTGTGCGAGATCGAGACCGACAAAGCCGTGGTCACCATGGAGTCCAGCGATGATGGAGTATTGGCCAAAATTATGGTAAGTGCCTTCTCCTGGGCTGCAGAGCTGATTCTTCTTCCACTGCCAGACCACATATGGTTCTAGATCGACCTTCACTGAGGATGGGCGTTACCGCATTTATGTGTCCACGGCGTTGCCTGCAAACTCCATGCCAATTCGATATAATCATACTAAGACCTGTGTAGTAAAAATGTCATGTGAGGTAAATTGCCTCAAGATTTTCACACATGCGGTGATAGTTTGGTAAACTATTGAGCTGGGTCTACACGGCACGATGTGTCTTTTGAATCTGCGGCTCAATTGATAAGATCCGGCAGGTCCGATTTCGCCGCGGCCAGTTCCCCGCGAGCAAACAATAGTGGGGAATCGAGCGGAAGATAAGCGGGGACGAGGGGGGATCGAATCGAGCCGCCGGATCGCTCAGTGTAGACCCGGCTTTGGAAAACTTAAAGAGAATCTGTAACCTAAAAACCTCATATAAACATACCAGCCTGTAGGTTTTCATCTCCTGTCCCCCTCTGTCACATTTTTGCTGCTCCCCACCAGGAACCTGGCCCCAAAAAAAGTAGTTTTATAAATGTTTTTGTAAACAAAAAACATGGCTGCCAAACAAGAAGTTCATCATAATATTGCCTGTTCCTGTAAACTGCATTACAGTTTCCATGAAAGGTTATATTATTGAACAATAAATTCAGCCTTTAGAGTTTATTTCATAGTTTAGAAGAAGTTTTACCTTGTAAAGAATGCAGCCATCTTTAGTAGTGATCACTGATAGCAGGTCCGTGTCTGCATTCTGCAATAGTCTATGAGCTATGCTTCTCACAACTATCAGCTTTTATCAGTAGATGATACTGAGTTACTGAGAGCAGGGAATGTGTGAGCTCTGCTGTTCACAGTTTTCAGTGTGTGAAAGACTCCAAGAGACTCAGAGCAGGGCTATCAGTGTAACCTCCTCCTGTGTGTAAACGATACAGCCACTTCCTCTTTGGGCCGACAAGCCTGACAAAGGAGAGTACATTTGATTTATTACAGCAATGGAGCAACTAAAAAGGCTGCAGTAATCCAATGCACTTTAGAATCAGTGTTGCCAACTCATCCCTTTAATTACTGACACATATGAATTATACAGGTTTTGTGGCTAGGTAGATGAAGTTAAGGCACTGATTATGTTGAAAATAGCCCCTGAAACTGTATAACTTAGATGTGTCAGTAATTAAAGGGATGAGTTGGCAACACTGTTTAGAATAGATATAGGAACTTGTAGGATAGTAGAAAAAAGGTTGAAAATGTTGTTACAGAGTCTCTCTTTAATGACCATTTTCAAACAACCCCATGTCATGACAAAGATTTTTACCTCATGCGAGATTTCACTCTGTATCATGAAGAAATATCCGTTAGAGCATTCTAAAGAATCAAGCGGTATTCCATGGATGATTGCAGTGCAGGGAAATCAATTCTATACATACCAGGCAGTAAGGATTAACCCCTGCCACACAAATGGCAATGCTTTCTTACTCCTGTGACCAGGGATCTATTTTAAAGGACAATTGTCGTGGTGGTTTATGGAGGCTGCCATATTTATTTCCTGTTAAACAATACCAGTTTCCTGGCAGCCCTGCTGATCTATTTGGCTGCAGTAGTGTCGGAATCACGCCAGAAACAAGCATGCAGGTGATCTTGTCAGATCTGACAATGTCAGAAACACCTGATCTGCTGCATGCTTGTTCAGGGGCTATGGCTGAAAGTATTAGAGGCAGAGGATCAGCAGGGCTGCCAGGCAACTGGTATTGTTTAAAAGGAAATAAATATGGCTGCCTCCCTATCACTCTCCTTACAGTCGGCGGTCTGCATTTTTGCCATATCCAGCGGGATAAACTCTTAGCGCTGAGCCGGCCGGGGAATCTGGATTATACGGACGGTGTTATCTGCGCAGTAACACGTTTAAGCTCAGTCAGCGGTTTAGAGGGTCTTTCCGCCATTCCCAGTAGGGATCCCCCCCCGTCTGTACTCGGGCCTGGCACAGCGGCGTTTCCTGATCCTATTGCCGCATAATGCCCCATCCGTCTACTGCGGAACCGTTGCAATCGCATTACATGCCGGCTGCCTCAGTACCATCGCCGCACGTTTACTGCTGCTTATAAAGGACACGCGGGAGTATTGTGGCTTCCAACCCGGAACAGCTACCTCGGTAACAACTAGTAAGAAAAGACTGCTACACACGTGGCTACTTCACATCCACAAATTAAACCGGACCTGAACTCAGAACGTCCTCTCTGCTCAAAGAGATACACAACAGCATAATAACTTTTAAACAAAAAAAACATTTCTTTGTTAGGCCCCGTTCACATCACAAACGCAGACGGGCACGCACGCGGAACGCAACGCGTACGAACGCACGCCATCCGCGTTTGTGTGCGTTGCGTGGCTGATCCCATCACTGAAAAGTGAATGAGACAGCCGCGCGTTTTTACAAAAAATGCGTGCAGCATGCGTTCCCGGACCGCACAGGTCCGGAACGCATGCAGTGTGAACATCAGACAGTGCACTCTATGCAATGTCTGATGTCGTGCGTGTCGGCCACCTGCACGCGTTTCCAAAACGCGGCTGGAAACGCGTGCAGTGTGAACGGGGCCTTACAGCTGATACAAATCCTGAAATAAATCTGCACTGTATCTACTTCCTGATTCATGGAAGCAGACATATTATTTACAGCCTGTGCTTTTAAATGAGCTTATCTGCCATAGGCAGTCATGTGACACAGCTGAGAGATCAGATTACAACTTGTGATTAGACACAAATGAGGGGGAATTACACAGGCTAAACTCTCTAAATACATACAGGGCAGTGTTGTCCCCAGAATTGTTTTCCAGCCGGGTGGCATGAAAAAGTAGCCGGGTGGGGTGAGATGAGGGAATGCAGAGCCGGTGCTTCTCTGCACAACTCTGCTTACAGCATAGGAGGAGGTGAGCTGATAACAGCCGGGTGCTCACCAAAACTAACCGGGAGGAGCACCCGGCTAAAAGAGCCTGGGGAGAACACTGCAGGCTGCATTTCTCTCTGTTTTCCTTCTGTCCTGTGCAAGAGTGCAGGTCCACTTTAATAGCCATTTTTATTTAATCAATTTAAAATAAAAAATAAAAACATTTTATTTATTTTCTGTTATATTGTCAACTGTCCCTCAGAGGGGCTCACAATCTAATCCTACCATAGTCCTATGTCTATGTATGTATTGTGTAGTGTATGTATCGTACACTAGGGCCATTATAGGGGGAAGCCAATTAACTTATCTGTATGTTTTTGGGATGTGGGAGGAAACCGGAGTGCCTGCAGGAAATCCACACAGACACGGGGAGAACATACAGACTCCATGCAGATAGTGCCCTGGCTGGAATTTGAACCGGGACCCAGCACTGCAAGGCGAGCGCACTAACCAGTATGCCACTCTGCTGCACAATAGATACATACAGTATCCCCTGAATATTTCACCTAATCACCTCCTTTATTTCAGCATTTCTCACATCTTTTTAGAGGGTTTTCAAACCATTTGTTGTGGTAGCGTCTTGCTCTTCCTGCTGAATGTTAATGCCGCTGAGCAAACAGTTACTGGCATCCTGCAGCCATGTGACAAGCGGGGCAGGGACAGAAGAGTCTAAAGGTAGCCATACACTGGTCGATTTGCCATCAGTTCCGACCAACAGATAGATCGCTCTCTGATGGAATCTGATCAGAGAGGGATCGTATGGCTACCTTTACTGCAAACAGATTGTGAATCGATTTCAGCATGAAACAGATCACAATCTGTGAAGCTGCCGCCGCCCCCTTCCGCCGCATACATTACCTGCTCTGGCCGGCGCGTGTCCCCTGGTCTCCGCTGTCCCTTCTCCGTGCTCGGCTCCTCCAGCTTCACTGAACTTCCTGCCGGGGAACTTTAAACAGTAGAAGGTCTCAACTGTTTTAAACTTCCTGTCGGGACAGGAAGTTCAGTGAAGCTGGGGGAGCCGAGCACGGAGAGAGAGGGGACACGCGCCGGCGGAGCAGGTAATGTATTGCAGCTAGCGTCGGTCATCAGGCATTCGAACACCGCTATCGACGCACTCCCGACCCGCCGGCGATCGAGCGAAATTTTCCGCACGGACAGATCGACGGGAACTATTGACTTCAGACGGAAATTGATCGTTCTGTCAGCGTTTGCGCACCGATTTCACAGCAGATTCGATCACCGTGATCGACTCTGCTGTATATCGGTAGGAAAATCCTTACGTGTATGGGTCCCTTAACCTGACTGATGTATTCCACAGAATACACTACATGGCAGATAAGAGTTAATGTCCCAGTGGACACTTGTTGGGATGATCAGTAAGATGCATATCATTTCTCTTTGCATTCAAAATTCCTTTAAATGATATACAGCTTGTACTTGGACCAATCAGAATAACTTCCTGTCAATTTTTAGTGGTCCAAGTTCAATCTGCATAACGCTTACAGGAATTTGAATGCAAGGAGAAATTTGCATTTCATTGATTATCCATAAGTGCTATGAGTGTTTGCAGATTTTTTTAAATTTTTTTTAAGCGCTGGCGATTTTGGAAATCACTCTAAAAGCGTTTGTGCAATGATTCCCTATGGGAGTGTTCATATATGAGCGCTCTGCTTTCTATTGAATCGCAAACGCGTCTCCTGTACTGAGCGTTTGTGTTCAATAGAAAGTATAGCGCTTTGTATAGCGATTTCCCGAGCGCTTTAATGAATCGATTCATTGTATTTATTCATTTCCGGGGTAAGAATTCACTTCCTGACTGATGTCAGGAGTGTCGAAATGAATCGCTCAGCAAAAGAGCTTAAAAACGATTGCCCTAGCGATTTGTAATGTGAGCAAGGCCTAAATGTTTCTTAACCTGTCCAGCCGCGTCGGTTTCAGGATGTAAAGCCTCATACACAAGCTAGATAATCCCTGGCAAAGGCAACTGGTCCTTGTTACAGCTTCACCTCAATGTTATTTAGTGATAAATGACTACTGTCCTCCCTCCTCTCTGTTGCACGACAAACGGCATGTCTGTACAGCCCTCTAACCCTTAAACTGTCATCCGATCAATCATTGATCATGAATCCACTAGCAACTGCAATAGAGTGATTTCGTTTGAGATACAGTATTTTTCGGCATAAAAGACGCACCTTGGTTTAGAGGGAAAAAATAAGGAAAAAAAAAAACTAAACCTAGGCGCGTCTACACTGCAGGGGTGTCTTACGGACCTTTTACCCCCTAAAACTGCCTCTAAGCTACTCTATCTACACTACACTAATCCCTGCTGCCCTAACAACTAAGCGGCACAGCAATACCATACACTACACTACACTACCACAACATATTTATACAGTTCACTACACTATGCTACACTACACTACACTGCACGAACACAACACACCACTGCAATACCCTCCACTACACTACACTGCACTAACACAACACACCACTGCAATACCCTTCACTACACTAGCACAACACACCACTGCAGTACCCTTCATTACACTACACTGCACTAACACAACACACCACTGCAATACCCTTCACTACACTAGCACAACACACCACTGCAGTACCCTTCATTACACTACACTGCACTAACACAACACACCACTGCAATACCCTCCACTTCACTACACTGCACTAACACAACACACCACTGCAATACCCTCCACTACACTACACTGCACTAACACAGCACACCACTGCAATACCCTTCAATCACTACACTACACTGCACTAGCACAACACACCACTGCAATACCCTTCACTACACTACACTGCACTAATACAACACACCACTGCAATACCCTTCACTACACTACACTGCACTAACACAACACACCACTGCAATACCCTACACTACACTACACTGCACTAGCACAACACACCACTACCCTTCACTACACTACACTGCACTAACACAACACACCACTGCAATACCCTTCACTACACTACACTGCACTAACACAGCACACCACTGCAATACCCTTCACTAAACTAGCACAACACACCACTGCAATACCCTACACTGCACTAACACAACACACCACTGCAATACCCTACACTACACTACACTGCACTAACACAGCACACCACTGCAATACCCTTCACTACACTACACTGCACTAGCACAACACACCACTGCAATACCCTTCACTACACTACACTGCACTAACACAACACACCACTGCAATACCCTTCACTACACTACACTGCACTAACTCAACACACCACTGCAATACCCTTCACTACACTACCACAACACACCACTGCAATACCCTTCACTACACTACAATGCACTAACACAACACACCACTGCAATACCCTCCACTTCACTACACTGCACTAACACAACACACCACTGCAATACCCTTCACTACACTACCACAACACACCACTGCAATACCCTTCACTACACTACCACAACACACCACTGCAATACCCTTCACTACACTACCACAACACACCACTGCAATACCCTTCACTACACTACAATGCACTAACACAACACACCACTGCAATACCCTCCACTTCACTACACTGCACTAACACAACACACCACTGCAATACCCTTCACTACACTACCACAACACACCACTGCAATACCCTTCACTACACTACAGTGCACTAACACAACACAACACACCACTGCAATACCCTCCACTTCACTACACTGCACTAACACAACACACCACTGCAATACCCTTCACTACACTACAATGCACTGACACAACACACAACTTCAATAGACTACACTACTATACTAACACTAAGCTGCACTACAATGACACATCAATACTACACCTGTTCCTGCCGCCATGCTCCTCTTCCCCTCGCTTCACCCGCGATCCGCTTCACTTCCTCAGGCGCAGTTCTCGGATGCCACCTCCGCCGCCAGGTCCTCCGCTCCTGTGAAGGGGGAAAAAGAAAAGCATTAGTGGCATTGTCCCCCTCTCCTGCCACCATCCGCTCTGCGTTGCCACTCACGGAAAGCCGCCGTCTCCCCCTCTGCCGCTACATGCCGGGTGTTCCATCCTCCTGTCCTCCTACTTCCTATTTACATCACGTGCAGCCGCGTCATGCGTGGCCCCAGCCGCGTTGCACCTGCCCCCCCCCCCCCTGTTTTGAGGAAGAAAAAGTGTGTCTTATATGCCGAAAAATATGGTAGGTGCACTGCTTTTGACTTCAGTTGGCAGAACTTGTCATGCTGTAAATTCTTGGAATGCTTTGATGCCTCTCTGCTAGCAGAAAATATGGACACTTAAAGCAGAGATCCTCTGTTATTCTCTCACAGTGCCCCCTAGGGACAAGTGGCCATAATTACACAGTTAGGCCCCGTTCACACTTGCGGTTTAGTAAAAACCGCACCGGATGTCCGGACCGCACCGTATCCGGACCGGACCTGATCCGTACGGTTCCTATCCGGATCCGGTCCGGATCCGGTCCGTTTGCATCCGGTTTCCGTGCGGTGTGAACACGGTTGCGGTCCGGATCCGGTTTCTTAAGGAGATACACATCCTGTAAATACCTGGGGTCTGGGAGGTCAGCAGAAGGGTCTGGGGTCATTGTTGGAGACAAGTGGACGTGTGGAGACCATCCGTGGATACAGAGACTGCAGTTGGGACCATGGATCCAGGCATTTTTTACTCGTAAACCTGGGAATTCTCTCCTTCCCGTTGTTCGCCTCCTTGTCAGACATATCAGACATGTTGCTGCCAAAAAGAGCTCCAGCATGAAATCGCTGCTGCCCCACTCTTTGAACGCTGGGCCCATGTGGTCCCCATCCAAAATGCATAGGAAGTGGGGTAGAACGTCCGGTTTTTGTAGCCAGTGTGTTGTGCGCTCTCCGGCTCTCATTGCTTTGTATTGGCCGGATGGTGCAGTCCGGCTCCGCCCCGGATACGGCTGCCGGAGGAGCCGGACCAAAAAATAGCGCATGTTGGAACGGACGCCGGAGTCCGGATCCGGTCCGGCTCCGGTCCGGCTGAACGGACGCATGTGAACGGACGCATAGGCTTTCATTGCTATTGCCGTGCGTCCGTTCCGTCCGTTCTGCAAGCGGTCCGGCTCCGGCACGGCGATTCCGGATGGCCACCGCTAATGTGAACCGGGCCTTAATTACACAGTTAATTATTACAGCAGTACTAATTAGAAGCAGGGAAATTTAACATATAAGACATAAAAAATAATGTGCGAAAATAAATTTGCCTGGAGCATGTGCAAGCCTCTAAATAAATTGGCTACTAAAGGGTTAGGGGGATAGTAACATAGAATGCACGCAAAGCGTTGGTTACATTTTAAAATGTGGATGAGGAATACCATAGTGAAATCATGGCATAGTAAGTGTGCGTGTGGCACCAGAAATATTACATTGTTTTTTTATACTGATAGGGAATTTGAAATCCTCCCATTTGCCATGACTTTCCGGCACCTGTGTCTGACCCGATCGCAGCCTTGGCCACACGGCACTGTTGGTAAAACTCATCAGCGGTTTCTGCCAGGCATCTCCCTGGGATCCCGCCCGCCGCAGTGCATGTGACCTCCCTGTCCTTGCCTCGGAATGTCGCTGGGAATCCTCTGACATCCCGGGGGATGGGAGGCTTTCCTCCTAGCGTCCTGTTTTTTTGACACTTGCTGAAATATTTAGACGCAGGCTGACATTACCGCCGTGTGATCGCCGCTGCCCACAGATGGGAAATGAGATGATAATGGATTTCTGAGGAGAGATGTGAAAGTAAATAATTTATTATTTCTGGAATTCCCGAGAGTTCCTGGACAGGGGGGATAGCTGTATATTCACCATTCGGAGGTCCTGGCTTAAGGAGGACCCCGCAGAAATAATTGCAGCAAGCTATTGCTTTAATGAGGAACTGGAAAGGGGGAAAAATAAATCCATACATTGCAAGGTGGGAAGTTACAAAATAAGAGAGATCAAGAAATGATTGATATTCACCATGTAATTTGTTCATATTGTTTTATTTATTTATATAGTGCTGACATATTACGCAGCGCTGTACAGAGTACATAGTCCTGTCACTGACTGTCCTCACAGGAGCTCACACTCTAATCCTACCACAGTCATAGTCTAATGTCCTCCCATATTATTATTCTGTATTTATATAGCACTGACATCTTCTGCAGCACATTACAGAGTACATAGTCATGTCACTGACTGTCCTCAGAGGAGCTCACAGTCTAATCCTACCATAGTCATAGTCTAATGTCCTACCATATTATTATTATTATTATGTATTTATATAGCACTGACATCTTCTGCAGCACAGTACAGAGTACATAGTCATGTCACTGACTGTCCTCAGAGGAGCTCACACTCAAATCCTACCATAGTCATAGTGTAATGTCCTACCATATTATTATTATTTATTTATATAGCACTGACATCTTCTTAAGCACATTACAGAGTACATAGTCATGTCACTGACTGTCCTCAGAGGAGCTCACAATCTAATCCTACCATGGTCATAGTGTAATGTCCTACCATATTATTATTATTATGTATTTATATAGCACTGACATCTCCTGCAGCACATTACAGAGTACATAGTCATGTCACTGTCTGTCCTCAGAGGAGCTCACAGTCTAATCCTACCATAGTCCTAGTGTAATGTCCTACTATATTATTATTATGTATTTATATAGCACTGACATCTTCTGCAGCACTGTACAGAGTACATAGTCATGTCACTGACTGTCCTCAGAGGAGCTCACAATCTAATCCTACCATAGTCATAGTCTAATGTCCTACCATATTATTATTATGTTTTTATATAGCACTGACATCTTCTGCAGCACATTACAGAGTACATAGCCATGTCACTGACTGTCCCCAGAGGAGCTCACACTCTAATCCTACCATAGTCATAGTCTAATGTCCTACCATATTATTATGTATTTATATAGCACTGACATCTTCTGCAGCACATTACAGAGTACATAGTCATGTCACTGACTCTCCCCAGAAGATCTCACAATCTAATCCTACCATAGTCACAGTCTAATGTCCTACCATATTATCAGTATGTATTTATATAGCACTGACATCTGCTGCTGCACATTACAGAGTACATAGTCATGTCACTGACTGTCCTCAGAGGAGCTCACAATCTAATCCTACCATAGTCATAGTCTAATGTCTTACCATATTATTATTATGTATTTATATAGCACTGACATCTTCTGCAGCACATTACAGAGTACATAGTGATGTCACTGACTGTCCCCAGAGGATCTCACAATCTAATCCTACCATAGTCATAGTCTAATGTCCTACCATATTATTATTATTATGTATTTATATAGCTGTGACATCTTCTGCAGCACATTACAGAGTACATAGCCATGTCACTGACTGTCCACAGAGGAGCTCACAATCTAATCCTACTATAGTCCTAGTCTAATGTCCTACCATACTATTATGTATTATATAGTACTGACATCTTCTGCAGCATATTACAGACTACATAGTCCTGTCACTGACTGTCCTCAGAGGAACTCACAATCTAATCCTACCATAGTCATAGTCTAATGTCCTACCATATTATTATTATTATGTATTTATATAGTACTGACATCTTCTGCAGCACTGTACAGAGTACATAGCCATGTCACTGACTGTCCCTCAGAGGAGCTCACAATCTAATCGTACCATAGTAATATGTCTATGTATGTATCATGTAGTGTATGTATCGCAGTCTAGGGATAATTTAGGGGGAAGCCAATTAACTTATTGGTATGTTTTTGGGATGTGGGAGGAAACCTGTATGGCCGGAGGAAACCCACGCAGACACAGGGAGAACATACAAACTCCTTGCAGATGTTGACCTGTCTGGGATACGACGCTGCAAGGTGAGAGTGATAACCACTATGCCACCGTGCTGATCCACAATCAGCCTGCAGGTCCTCATCTTTACTACTGGCAGACATGAACAAAACCAGACAGCACCAACTGCCACTATCTATAACCACAACCACCCCCCCACTGGTTGCTTGGCAGTTGGAAATAGCTGTTATTTCCCACAGTACCATGGTCATGACATCACACTGTGGGAGGGGTTTCACCACAATATCAGCCATACAGACTTCCCCCCCCCCCCCCCCCCCCTTCCCTTGATGACCTATTGGAGAAAAGGTAAAAATCTCTCATGGGAAAGTGGGTGTCAGCTACTGATTGAGATGAAGTACAATTCTGGGTTACAGATGCTCTATAATGGCACACAGCCCAAGGCTCCACTCTGTCTTACAACAGAAACCGCTGCTCTCTGTCCTCTCCAGCCACCACGGTGTCCATCTCCCTGCGTACTCGTCACTCCGTCTGGATTCTGCAGCTTCCGCATTCTGCATACGTCACTCCCCTCCACTGCTCAAGCGGAGTAAGCGGTGTATAAAAACTTGATTTATTGCATGCAACAATTTCCCAACCCAGGGGTTTCGGCTTCTGTGCCTTCATCAGGGGAAGGTGGTGGGTCGGGTCTAGGAGGAGTGTGACGGCCCCTGAAGGGTTCTAGTTCCCGGGTCTGATAGGGGGTGGGGTCTAGGAGGAGTGTGCCGGCCACTGAAGGGTTCTGGTTCCCGGGTCTGATAGGGGATGGGTGGGGTCTAGGAGTAGTGTGACAGCCCCTGAAGGGTTCTGGGTACCGGGTCTGATAGGGGATGGGTGGGGTCTAGGAGTAGTGTGACAGCCCCTGAAGGGTTCTGGGTACCGGGTCTGATAGGGGATGGGTGGGGTCTAGGAGTAGTGTGATAGCCCCTGAAGGGTTCTGGTTCCTGGGTCTGATTGATGAGGGATGGGTGGGGTCTAGGAGGCGTGTTACAGTCCCTGAAGGGTTCTTGTTCCCGGGTCTGCTAAGGGGTGGGTTTGGTCTAGGCGGAGTGTGACGGCCCCTGAAGGGTTCTGGTTCCGGGTCTGATAGGGGGTGGGTGGGGTCTAGGAGGAGTGTGACAGCCCCTGAAGGGTTCTGGTTCCCGGGTCTGATTGATGAGGGGTGTGTGGGGTGTAGGAGGCGTGTGACAGCCCCTGAACGGTTCTGGTCCCCGGAATGATAGGGGGTGGGTGGGGTCTAGGAGGAGTGTGACAGCCCCTGAAGGGTTCTGGTTCCCGGGACTGATTGATGAGGGGTGGGTGGGGTGTAGGAGGCGTGTGACAGCCCCTGAAGGGTTCTGGTTACCTGGGTCTGATAGGGGGTTGGTGTGGTCTAGGAGGGGTGGGTGTGGTCTAGGAGTGTTACAGCCCCTGAAGGGTTCTGGTTTTTGGGTCTTATAGATAAGGGGTGGGTGTGGTCTAGGAGGTGTATCATGGCTCCTGAAGAGTTCTGGTTCCCTGGGTCTGATAGGGTGTAGGGTCTAGGATGAGTGTGATGGCTCCTGAAGGGTTCTGGTTCCCGGGTCTGATAGGGGGTGGATGGGGTCTAGGAGCAGTGTGACGGCACCTGAAGGGTTCTGGTTCCCTGGTCTGTATTGGGCTTCAGCATCGGGGAGAGAGATGGGGATGGGGTCTAGGAGGGGGACAGCCCCTGAAGAGTTCTGGCTCCCCATGTATGATAAGAGGTGGGTGAGGTCTAGGAGCAATGTGATGGCACCTGAAGGGTTCTGGTTCCCGGGTCTGATAAGGGGTGGGTGGGGTCTACAAGGAGTGTGACGGCTCCTGAAGGGTTCTGTTCCCTGAGTCTGATAGGGGGTGTGGTTTAGGATGAGTATAACGGCCCCTAAAGAGTTCTGGCTCCCCATGTCTGATAAGGGGTGGGGTCTAGGAGGGTGACGGCCCCTGAAGGGTTCTGGTTCCCGGGTCTGATGGGGATTGGGTGGGGTCTAGGAGGGTGACGGCCCCTGAAGGGTTCTGGTTCTCGGGTCTGATAGAGAGTGGGTGGGGTCTAGGAGGGTGACGGCCCCTGAAGGGTTCTGGTTCCCCCCAGTCTGTATTGGGCCTCAGCACCGGGGAGGATGCTTCTCCGCTTTTTCTATCCTGTACTGCTGAGGAGTTAATGAGAACAAAGACCTGATTCCAGCCGCCTCCATACAACAGTTTGCACCAGGCGTTTCGGGAGCTGACACGGCGCGTGCCGAGCGATACTGAAATGTATTGTGCTTTTTGCTTCAATTTGCATTCTCAATCAGTCTTGTGGCTCCGTGTATTTGTGATATAAACCTCTCCTGCCTACTCCCGGCTCTTACTGCACAGCTTAATACAGGCCTATCAGAGCCGGCGAACGCTCTGCATACAGCCTATTAACCATCCACGCTATTTACCGCCTCCTGCTCCTCCGAGCGGCCTCTTCCTCCCACGCTTCCATTTAGCCGGGAATCTATTGTGGAGGTTTTCATTTATTGCCAGGTGCCTCTGTATCTGATTGTTAAGGCAGAACTGTAATGGCATGCAGTAGAATGCAGAACATTATTCTGGTTTAAAGGACAACTGAAAGGAGGCTGTCGTATTCATTTCCTTTTAAGCAATACCAGTTGCCTGGCTGTCCTGCTGATCATCTGCCTCTAATACTTTTAGCCATAGACCCTGAAAATCTGGCTATACTGGGGGAGGGGCGTGGGGCTCTGATACTGGGGACACATCTGGAACTGCTCTGGTCCATCAGAGGAAAACAAGGTCTGGATGCAAAGTGGTTAAAGGTTATTATGCTGCTGCGGATCTTCTAGAGCAGAGAGTTCAGGTCCGCTGTAGACGAAGCACCCTCATGTATTTTACCATATAGATCAGTGGGAACATTAGAGAAAACACCTGCCATGCTTTCTTGTCTCTTATCAGCCCAGATAAAATCCCCGACTGAGCATTCAGTCTGGCTTTGCTATACTGACTCAGCTATAATGATTCCTGAGCAGAGCCAGCAGGGGGCAAGCTTGGACTTGAAAAGACATCAGAGAACACAGACTGAGCTATAAATATTCCTGAGCAAAGCCAGACTGAATGCTCAGTCTGGGATTTTATCAGGGCTGGTAACAAGCAGGCAGGAGCAGTGCAAAATGAAACAGAAAGCAAGGTAGGTGTTTTCTCTAATGTTCCCACTGATATACATGGTAAAATACATTAGGGTGCTTCATCTCTGGTTCCCTTTAAAGAACCTGAACTGAAAATAAAAAGTCAAAATAACCATACATAGGTCATACCTACCTCCTGTGTAGTCTACTCATCAATCTCTTTATCCTCTCCTGCGTCCCATTTGTCCACTGTGATCAATGGATTTCTCCGTCCTCCATTTTGAAAATGGCCGTTACCCCATAACAGCATCCTGGTCAGCACACTGTTACACTGTAATATCACCCGCTTGAGCCATAGGGAAACATGGACATTACCTTGCACATTCAGTTGTAACTGATAGCTGCTGATATTTTACTGACAGTAACTGGTATATTTCAGTTCTGACAAAATATTGTCAGAACTGGAAGGGATCGCTGTAAGAAGAAAATAGTGAGCTTCTGAGAGGAACTGACGGTGAGGTTAGTATGTAATATTCATTTGCAGCTACATCATGTGTTTATTTTAAATAATTTTCCTCACTTCAGGTTCCCTTTAAAGAGGATCTGTAATGGGAAAAGAAACCCTCTGGGGGATACTTACCTCAGGGGGGGGGGGGGAATCCTCTGGATCCTAACAAAGCTTCCTACGTCCTCCAGTGTCCCGGTTATCCAGCACTGCAGCCCCCCGAACAGCGGCAAGGTAAATATTTACCTCTCCGGGATCCTGTGCATGCGCACTAGCAGCTCTCTGTTCGGGTAAAGCGGAAATAGCCGAACCCGATCAGATCCGCTGTATTGCGCAGGCGCCTGTACAGTAGAGCGGATACGAGCGGAGTCCTCTGCGCCTGCGCAGGATCCCGGAGAGGTAAATATATTACAGCTTGTCGGGGGAGGCTCTGGGGGAGCCAGCGCTGGATTCCCTGTAGCTAGATGGATGGGGAGGCCTCATTTGGACCCTGAGGCTTCCCCCTCCCGAGGTGAGTACCCCCCAGGGGATGTTTTTTTTTTTTTACATTACAGTCTCTTTAACCTCCTGGGCGATGCAATAATATCGCCAGGGGGCGCCGCAGCACTTTTTTAAATTTTTTTTTTTTTTTATCATGTAGCTAGCCTAGGGCTAGCTACATGATAGCTGCTGTGCAGCTGCATCCCCCCACCCCTTCCGATCGCCTCCGGCGATCAGAGCAAACAGGAAATCCCGCTCAGAACATGATTTCCTGTTTGGCTTCCCCGTCGCCATGGCGGCGATCGGGATGATGTCATGGCGCATGGGGGAGTCCCGATCCACCCCTCAGCACTGCCTGGCGGTGATTGGCCAGGCTGCGCATGGGGTCTCGGGGGGAGGGGGCCTCTAACGCGGTGAATCGGCGCGGAGCGGCAGCGATTGGCGTGTACACGCAGCTAGCAAAGTGCTAGCTGCGTGTAACAAAAAAAAAATAATGCAAATTGGCCCACTAAGGCCTGAGAAATCCTCCGGGGCGGCTTAACCTGAGCTCAGCTCGGGGTTATCACCCAGGAGGTTAAAGGGCCAGTTAAGCCTAGACAAAAAAAACAGTCTTACCTGGGGCTTCTACCAGCCCCCTGCCCTCGCGTATCCTCCTATCCCCCGCCCGCCAGCTGCTTTGACTTCGCCGACAGGTTTGGCCACACAGAGCTTTCTACATGTTCCCATCCACAATAGCGGCCTGCGCAGGGCACTATTGCGAACGGGAACGTGAAGGAGACGCATGGCCAGGCCTGCGTAGGCGCAGTAAGCCTGACGGCCGAAAATGGATGTATCTGGCGGCAGGGAGAGGAGGCTCCGTGAGTGACTGCAAGGGCATGGGGCGACTGCAAGGGGGCTGGTAGAAGCCCCAGGTTAGTAAAACTGTTTTTTTTATCTAGGCTTAAGGATTCCTTTAACCACTTAAAGAGACTCCGTAACAAAAATTGCATCCTGTTTTTTATCATCCTACATGTTCCAAAAGCTATTCTAATGTGTTCTGGCTTACTGCAGCACTTTCTGCTATCACAGTCTCTGTAATAAATCAATGTATCTTTCCCCTGTCAGACTTGTCGGCCTGTGTCTGGAAGGCTGCCAAGTTCTTCAGTGTTGTGGTTCTGCTATGAACTCCCCCTTTCTGGCCCCTCTATGCACACTGCCTGTGTGTTATTTAGATAAGAGAGAAGAGAGAAGCTGCTCTAATCAGCTGGATAAATCGTCCTCTGAGCTGGCTGGGCTTTCACATACTGAGGAATTACATACAAGGGCAAAGCTGTTTGCAAGAAGAAAAGAGCAGCCTGAAACTTCAGTGCATGGGGGAAAGAAACACACAAATGATCTCTTGAGATTCAAAAGGAATGCTGTATACAGCCTGCTTGTGTATGGATGTATTTTCTATTTGTGGACATACTGTACATCAACCTACTTCCTGTTTTGGTGGCCATTTTGTTTGTTTACAAACAAACTTTTTAAAACTGTTTTTAACCACTTTTAATGCGGCGAGGAGCGGCGAAATTGTGACAGAGGGTAATAGATGTCCCCTAACGCACTGGTATGTTTACTTTTGAGCGATTTTAACAATACAGATTCTCTTTAAGGACCGCAGTGTTAAACCCCGCTAAAGACCTGGCCATTTTTCATAAATTGGGCCACTGCAGCTTTAAGGCCTTGCTGCAGGGTCACACAACTCGGCACACAAGTGATTGCCCCCTTTTTCCCCCACCAACAGAGCTCTCTGTTGGTGGGGTCTGATCGCTCCCTCAATGTTTATTTTTTTACAAATATTTTTATTTTCTTTTATAAAAAATTATTTTTTAATTATTATTTATTTTCCCTCCCCCAGTCAGCCTATCCCCACCAATCGCTTCTGTGTCCCCCAATACACGGCTGTCCCCAGTACAGCTCTGCCCTGTGTCGGCGTATAACAGTCTCCGAGTGGAGATCGCGGCTGGGAGACTTCCAAGCGGAGATGCGCGCGCATCGGTACACGCGCTCTTCTGCTAGCCCCATAGAAGGCCGTTCACGCCAATCGGCATGGAGCGGTCCTGAGGCTACCGCCACATTCACGACAATTGGTGTGGAGCAGTCAGCAAGAAGTTAAGTTGAATTACTGAAAGTATCTGGAGTAAAGATGGGAAGTTCGGATCTTTTCAATGATTCGGATGATTCGAATCGGATCATTGAAAAGATCCGGATATGATCCGATTCTCAAATCATTTTTAGTAGGGAACCATTCGGGGGTGAAATGACTAGCAGAACAGGACTTTCCCTGCAGTGGACAGAGAAGGGGAGGGGGTGGACAGAGACGGGAAGGGAGTGGACAGAGAAGGTAGGAGGGACGAGCAGAGAGCAGAAATGTTTTTTTGCACACAATACCCACATGCTGCAATCATATGCTTTACTCATATTTCACCTATATGTTTATCTGTATACTTTTAATGCAAACGTCTCACAGTAAAAGAAAGCATTCCCCAAAGCATTCCCAGAAGTGAAGTGCAGCTGTTTAGAGCAGTGCAGGAGGATCATATTGCACAGCAATCACAGTGCCTGCCCTGTCCTAGCCCAGCACGCTGTCTACAAAGTTACTGAGCTGTACTTCTGAGCCAAAAGTTTCCAATGTGTTCACTGTGCACAACTACGGAACAGACAGCCTATAATGAGCAGCATATTATAGCCAGTATGTGTGCTCTACACATATCTGGCAGTAGCACCCATGTTCCCTCTCTCTCATCTACCTGTCCCTGCAAGGCTGGCTCCCCTCCAACAGAGCGATCCATGGTCTCTGCTCTGCTTCCAGGACCCCGCTGAGAGGGGGATGTGCCGCTCCTGGCCCCGCCCCCTTTGTGATCCGAATCACTCATTTTGATGATTCGGATGATTCAAATTAAGATGTCGCTCTCTGTAGATTAGGAGAAGAAAGGGAATTCAACCCCCCACCAGGGGTGGATGCTGATATTGTAAGGAGAACTGTAACGATCGGTGTCAGCACACAGAGAGGATCTGATTATTGGTGATCTGCAGTATCACCAAGAATAGAGATCTATACCTGATTATGGATGATCTGCAGAATCACCAATAATACAGATATAGTGCTAACCTCTGGACACCTCTAGATATATATGGTGAGTGTTTGGTGTAACAGTATGACTTTGAGTAACCCACCTGATGAGCAGGTGGCCCCAAGCAGTACAGAAGACACTGCTATAGAGAATACAGAACCTTCCAGCAGCCTGAGACTCTCCAAGGGGTGGAGTCAGGCTGAAGGTAGGAGGGACCAGAGAGTGAGTGACACCTGAAGGTGGATGTCACTGACTGATCTGGAGACTATCTCTTTAGTGGAGAGAGATAGCTCTCGAGGTCGGGCAAGCCAGGTCGGCAACACACTGACAGATAAAGTACAAAGACAGAAGGCTGATTCGGTATCCAGGGCAGGCAGGATTTGGCAACGTGATATCAGATATGCGTGGTACCGAATCAGAAAGCAGAGGGATAGTCAGGAAATCAACAGGTCATAACAAATATCAAACAATGCCTAGTCTTGGGTGTGAGGTCCGTGGTCTCTACACCCTGGAACTAGTCTGATGTATAACAGAATGATAACACAAGTTCCCTAGTCTTGGGTGTGAGGTCCGTGGTCTCTACACCCTGGAACTAGTCTGGAGTATAACAGAATGATAATACAAGTAATCTGGCTCAGTGTGAATTCCCAGGTCCTCCTGGTTCTAACACACTGTTGGATCTAACTAAGGTCTGAGTGCTTCCACATAGTGATCGCAACGGCAGACAACTTGAGAGTGGCCAGCAGTAACCATATATAGAGCAGTGCTCTCTGGCGCCACCCTAAGTGATCAACCCATGGTTACCAGCTCTGAGGTCAGCTGACCGGCCTGGTCAGCTGATCCCTCCTTGGCCATCATAAAAGTTCTGCCTTTCAACGCGCGCGTATTCCTAAACCTGTGTGAACTAACAGACTCAGCCACACCAGATGCACGCTGCTGTGTGCAAACCGCCTCGCTGGACGCGGATCCAGCTGCCATGTTACTAGAGGCACGCTTCCGCATGCAGACCGCCGCGTTGA
Source organism: Hyperolius riggenbachi (assembly GCF_040937935.1). Taxonomy (NCBI): domain Eukaryota; kingdom Metazoa; phylum Chordata; class Amphibia; order Anura; family Hyperoliidae; genus Hyperolius; species Hyperolius riggenbachi. The sequence continues at coordinate 248,359,094 of NC_090656.1, forward strand.
ACGCGGAATCAGCCGCCTTGCTGTCAGTACATGCGGCGGCTCCTCCGCCATGTTACTAGAGGCACGCTTCCGCATGCAGACCGCCGCGTTGAACGCGGAATCAGCCGCCTTGCTGTCAGCACACACGGCGGCTTTTCCGCGTTCTCTCACAAGAACAGAGGCACCAACAGAATAAAATATATCTAAAAACTTTAAAATCCCTCGGGAGGCAGTGGTGGACTCATCTCCCCGAAGCAGACCTGATACTGTCGGTTTTAGTACAAACACATTTATTTATATACTCCAACATACAGCGCAACGCGTTTCACGGGTATCTTCCCGCTTCTTCAGGCAATAACAAACTTGAGTACACACAGTGCAGTCTATAGGTCACGATAAGCCCCTCTGCACTGTGTGTACTCCTGTTTGTTATTGCCTGAAGAAGCGGGAATATACCCGTGAAACGCGTTGCGCTGTATGTTGGAGTATATAAATACATTTGTTTGTACTAAAACCGACAGTATCAGGTCTGCTTCGGGGAGAGGAGTCCACCACCGCCTCCCAAGGAATTTTAACGTTTTGAGATATATTTTATTCTGTTGGCGCCTCTGTTCTCCTTACAATATCAGCACATTATATACTGCTCGGGTGTAAGATGGAGGCAGCGCGGCATCTCGCAGGACGATGTGACTGTCGCTAGCAGAGGCCGCTGTCCCACCTTCTGGCGTATATACGCATGTATATTTATGTATGTAAATCCTGCAGGAAGAACCTATATTCCTCCTCCGCAGCTGTCAGAGGCTTTGTGTTATTTTTGAACCGTACAGAATAAAGCTTCACCTCTATTGTCAGACATCGCCGTACGCCGACGCGTTCACGCTGAAATCTCCCGCAGCCTGGAGACGGGGGCGGGACGGTCTGCTGCTGGATCTGTAGCTTTTCATATGTCTCTTGTATGTATAATGAGCCCCCTTACACCAGAAAACGTCGCTAGGTCAGCGATTGTCACGTGACGCAAATCATTCGCCACCATAGACTCGCTAATAACCGAGGGATCTGTCACCCCACTGCAAGAGGGACTGTAGGGAAACCAACGGAATGAGTAAAATGCCTGACTTGTTTACCATGTTCGTTTATAAATTATAGGTGAGATTTTCACACCTGATCAATAAAAGGCCTTCTAAAGGAAACCGGAGCTGGGGGGAAAGTGCTATACATACCTGGGGCTTCCTCCAGCCCCATGCGCAAGGAATCGCTCCCACGCCGCCATCCTCAGTTTTCTCCTGCTCCGGTATCTGGTCCCGTTACTCCCTCCAGTCGCCGCCAGGCTGCGCAAGAGAAGTGCGCCCTCTACGTATCTCTCCGGCGGCTGCTGGAGAGATACATAAATAGCGCACTTCTCCTGTGCAGACTGGCGGCGACTGGAGGGAGTAACGGGACCAGATACCGGAGCAGGAGAAAACTGAGGACGGCGGCGTGGGAGCGATCCGTGTGGATGGGGCTGGAGGGAGTTACGGGACTCGTTACCGGAGCAGGAGAAAACTGAGGACGGCGGCGTGGGAGCGATTCCTTGCGCATGGGGCTGGAGGAAGCCCCAGGTATGTATAGCACTTTTTTCCCCTCTGCTCTGATGCACTTTAAAGGGACACTTAAGTAAAAAAAAAAATGAGTTTTACTCACCTGGGGCTTCCAATAGCCTGCTGCAGCTGTCCGGTGCCCTCGCTGTCTCCCTCCGATCCTCCTGGCCCCGCCGGCAGCCACTTCCTGTTTCGGTGACAGGAGCTGACAGGCTGGGGACGCGAGTGATTCTTCACGTTCCCAGACACATTAGCACCCTCTATGCTGCTATATGGTATATGATATATGCTATAGCAGCATAGATGGCGCTATTGTGGCCAGGAACGCGAAGAATCACTCATGTCCCCAGCCTGTCCGCTCCTGTCACCGAAACAGGAAGTGGCTGCCGGCGGGGCCAGGAGGATCGGAGGGAGACGGCGAGAGCACCGGACAGCTGCAGGGGGCTATTGGAAGCCCCAGGTGAGTAAAACTCATTTTTTTTGTTTGACTTAAGTGTCCCTTTAAGCCACCAGAAAGCAAGAAAATACTACAAGTACCTAAAAAGAAAAATAAACCAGTTTCACTTACCTGCGGCTTCTGCCAGCGCGTACGAGAGGTAACGGTGCAGGAGACTTGGGCGCAGAATACAGCCTGTATATGGCTTATCCTGCTGCTGCACAACTCCCTGTGGCCTTATTTACTATTCCCCCTCCAGGTCGGTGTGGATAGTGGGGGAATGAAATAATTTGGCTTCCAGCTATTGCTGGCGGATGAATTACAGTGTTTTAAAAGTAACTTCAGCTCTGTCTTCTGACGGCGCCGACGATACTCCCTGTGGGCCTACATAGCCGTATTTCCTATTACAGCCTATGGTGGCGCCGGCTGCGCCCAAGTCCCCTGCGCTGGATTCGGCGTGTTCGTCTGCCAGCCCCCTGCAGCTGCCCTGTGCCCGCGCCTTTACCAAACGATCATCCGGTTCCCCGCCGCAGCTCAGTTTTGCTTTTTTCAGTTGACATCCACCGTGCCTGCGCAGCGCTGGCCACGCATATTGCGCTCCCGTCACTGTCCTGCGCACCGCAGTTGAGATTTTCTCGTACTGCGCAGGATGCTCCCGGCAGCAAGAGCGTGATCGGGGGCCGTTTGTGGCCAGGGCTGCGCAGGCACAGTGGATGTCGACTTGCAAGTCGGTGATAACGAAACTGAGCCGCAGCGGGGGACCGGAGGATCATTTGGTAACAGCGCAGGGCGGCTGCAGGGGGGCTGGCAGAAGCCCAGGTAAGTTTTATTGGGTTTTTTTAGGTCCGCTTTAAAGAAAAACATTTCTT